>NC_042963.1:1383440-1578440 GCF_901001165.1 Salmo trutta | reverse complement strand
CAGTCATATGAAGACATATAGTCTTGCAATGTAGTCATTGTTTATTCAAGACTTGCTTAACTTCATTTTCAGTTGTGGATTGTCATGGAAACGTTTAAGTGTAGGAAGATAAGCATGCCGCTGATCAGAGGTCTTATTACACACATCTGTCAACGGCTTCGGTTCTGGGGTAAGGTTTGGTTGTATAGTGGGAAGTTTAGGATACTTTTTTAAACCCACAACTGAGATGTTGTGGCAGGTAGCCTAACGATTAAGAGCGTTGGTCAAGTAACCAAAAGGTTGCTGGTTTGAATCTTGAGCTGCCTAGGTAAAAAAAAAAAATGCTGACGTGCCCTTGAGCAAGGCACTTAACCCTAATTGCTCTGGATAAGAGCGTCTGCGAAATGACTAAAATATTAAAGGTGTGTGGTTCATTAGAATAATTTATTTCATGAAACAGAAATTAGCTGGCATTTACAAGGAAGTTATGAATGGGTAATTCTTGATATTTAAAATAATTTTATATAACTGGTATCTACCAATTAATTTTTAAGTAAATACCAGGTAATTTATGTACCCTAAACACTGTTTATACCATTAACCCATACAATGTCCATGGTGACAGTTTTTCAAGCCTCGGGAATGGAAAATCAATGCCTGACGCTAACTTAGACAACTACATGTGAACTTTGTCATAAATATCTCTGTTAAAGATCAACTCTGGGATCTTAAGCACAACAAATTTGAAACATTGTCACACCCTGATCTGTTTCACCTGTCTTTGTGCCCTGTCTCCACCCCTCCAGGTGTCGCCCATCTTCCCCATTATCCCCAGTGTATTTATACCTGTGTTCTCTGTTTGTCTGTTGCCAGTTCATTTTGTTTGACAAGCCTACCAGCGTTTTCCCCTTGCTCTTGTCTTTTGCTAGTTCCTGTTTTCTAGTTTTCCTGGTTTTGACCATTCTGCCTGCCCTGACCCTGAGCCTGCCTGCTGTTCTGTACCTTGTCACACCACCCTGGATTATTGATCTCTGCCTGCTCTGACCCCGAGACTGCCTGCCGTTCTGTACCTTTTGGACTCGAATCTGGATTACTGACTTCTGCCTGACCTTGACTTGTCGTTTTGCCTGCCCCCTGTTCTATTAATAAACGTTTGTTACTTCGACACTGTCGGCATCTGTGTCTTTCCTGAAACATGATAGTACGAACTGGCCATGACTGACCCAGCAGACTCAGACCAGCTCCAACGCCATCTCCTCCCAAGGAGCCACCATTGGAAGGCACAAGGAGTTGCTTCGCGGTCTTATGGAAGGGGTCCAGACCTTGACCGAACGGCATGACCAAGTGGGGGAACAGACCACCTGCAATTCTGCAGGTGGTCTGTGAGGCAGCCTACCATGACGGTAACTTCCTAGCCCCTCAGTAACCCATCTGTTAGCAGCGCCGCCTCCCCGGACACCCCGATTTCCTGGGAACCCTGCTTACGATGGAGAGTCGGGCACCTGTCGTTTCTCGCTCAGTGTTCCCTCATCATCAAGCTGCAGCCCTCCTCCTTCCCCTCGGAACGCTCTAAGAAAGCGTACCTCATCACGCTGATGTCCGGGAGGGCTCTCGCCTGGGCTACAGCAGTATGGGAACAACAGTCAGCCGTATGCTTCAGTCTGGAGGAGTTCATGGCGGAGATGAAGAATGTTTTTGATGCTCCACTGTCCGGGAGAGAGGCTGCCCGGAAGTTACACCAGCTTCGGCTTGACTCCCACAGTGTGGCAGACTATGAGGTGGATTTCCGCACGTTGGCAGCTGAGAGTGCCTGGAACCCGGAAGCGCTGTTCGACATGTTCTATCACGGAGTATCGGAGGAAGTAAAGGACGAGCTTGCTATGGACGGATCTCGACTCGCTCATCGTCTTGACCATTCGGATTGATGGGCGACTACGGGATCCAAGGAAGGAGAGAAAGTTTGATTTCTCTCTCCCGCCCAATGCTTCGACCTTGCCTCCAAGACATCCTGGAAGTCCGTTGCCGAGAGAACCCGAGGCTACCCGAGTTACCCCGAGAGTCTCCAAAGTCTGCATAGGGTGAGAGGCGTTATGCACACTCATTGGGTTTCACCCACAGTCCAACACCAGTCAGAGCGAGCCAACCAAGACCTGGAGATGACTCTTTGCTGCCTGGTCTCCGCCAACCCCACCACCTGGAGCCAGCAACTAGTGTGGGTCGAATATGCCTTCAACACCCTTCCTTGCTCTTCCATGTGTCTCTCGCCATTTGAGTGTTCCCTGGGTTATCAGCCCCCGCTCTTCCCAGAGCAAGAGGAAGAGGTCGGCATACCCTCGGCCCAGATGTTTGTCCGTCGCTGTCATCGTACCTGGAAGAGAGCCAGATCGGCTCTTCTCAAGATTACTTTGGGTGGAGTCCCGCAAACTTTCCCCCTGATTTATCGGCCCTTTCCCAATCTCCAAGATCATTAGCCCCTCTGCTGTTCGTCTTCTGTTGCCCTGTACCCTCCGTATACATCCCACTTGACATGTGTCTAAGATCAAACCCATGTCTTACAGCCCTTTGCCCCCTGTTCTAGTAATAGCATTTTGTTACTTTGACACTGTCTGCATCTGGGTCTTCCCTGAAACTTGATAAACATATTGTCAAAATTCATGTGATATCATACAAATTGCTAAATTCGTAGCATATCAAACAAAATGGATGACATATTACACAATTGGATGACAAAATATACTAATAATGCGGACCACTTTTGGCTCATGAGCACCACTTTCAAATCTACTGGCTGAAATTGTCAAAATGTTTGAGAGTGCATCTCCTCTCATGCCCTTGGTTGACCTGTAGAGTATACCGCAAGGATACAGTATAGTGAGTCTGTTACGTATGTATTTGTTCCTGACCTCAAATAAGGTTTTGTTCTCACTGGTATGCTGTTGACTGGCTAGCTGTGTTTCCACTGTGTGTGTCTTGGCCCTGTCTGACTATCTCATATCTCAGACACAGCTGCTTCTACTATCATCACAGGAGTCTATCCCACAAACTAACTGTGTGTGTGTGTGTGTGTTGTGTGTGTGTGAGTGTGTGATTTCAGCTACAACCATTGCTCCGGAGACCACCAAGGGCCTTCTCTTTAAACAGGAAGTGGTGGTTATCTTAAACCATGGTAACTGGTTTGTCTTCCTGTGAGTGATAGTGACTCTCTCTGCTCCTCTCAGATTATAGGACTCTCAAACCATGTTATTCATGACTGTTAGTTGGTACGTTGCTTTTGGTTGTACTATGCAGTTATTGACAAATGTAGTGAACATGTCTCCTAAAAAACATTAATAGGTTATGTGGAAATCATATGCTCTAATGACTTTCAGTCCATGATAGTTTCAATAGGTAGACTAAACATCAGAGCTGAACCCAGTAATGTAGTTATAGCCTACAATGTGAAACAATACATATAGCATTTATGGGAAACAATTTTCTCACTGTTGCTATCTGTTTTCTGTGAGTGTTCCATGTAAGATTGCATGCAGTCCAGTAAATGTTGATGGATAGATAGTAAATAATGGTACATACAAAGCCCTTCTCTGTGTGACTTAGTTGTGAAGGACTGGAGGTCCTACATACACTATATGGCCAAAGGTATGTAGACAGCTGCTCGTCGAACATCTCATTCCAAAAGCATAGGCATTAATATGGAGTTGGTCCCCCCTTTGCTGCAAAAACAGCCTCCACTCTTTTGGGAAGGCTTTCCACTAGATGTTGGAACATTGCTGCAGGGACTTGCTTCCATTAAGCCACAAGAGCGTTAGTGAGGTCGGGAACGGATGTTGTGCGATTATGCCTGGCTCGCAGTCGGCGATCCAATTCATCCCAAAGGTGTTCGATGGGGTTGAAGTCAGGGCTTTGTTCAGATCAGTCAAGTTCTTCCACACTAATCTCGAAAAAACATTTCTGTATCTACCTCGCTTTGTGCATGGGGGCATTGTCATGCTGAAACAGGAAAGGGCCTTCCCCAATCTGTTGCCACAAATTTGCAAGCACAGAATCATCTACAATGTCATTGTATGCTGTAGCGTTAAGATTTCCCTTCACTTTAATTAAGGGGCATAGCCCAAACCATGAAAAACATTCCCAGACCATTTTTCCTCCTCCAACTTTTGCATTTGGGAAGGTAACGTTCTCCTGGCATCTGCCAAACCCAGAGTTGTCCATCTGCCAGATGGCCAGATGGTGAAGCGTGATTCATCACTCCAGAGAACGCATTTCCACTGCTCCAGAGTCCAATGGCGGCGAGCTTTACGCCACTCCAGCCGACCCACATCCTGGTTTACTCTCTCCACCTGCCCATTACTCTCAGGGTGAAAACCAGAGGTCAGGCTGACCGAGACCCCCAGACGCTCCATGAATGCCCTCCAGACCCTCGACGTGAACTGGGGACCCCGATCAGACACTATATCCTCAGGCACCCCGTAGTGCCGGAAGACGTGTGTAAACAGGGCCTCCACAGTCTGTAGGGCCATAGGGAGGCCGGGCAAAGGGAGGAGACGACAGGACTTAGAAAACCGATCTACAACGACCAGGATCGTGGTGTTACCCTGCGAGGGAGGAAGATCGGTCAGGAAGTCTACCGATAGGTGTGACCAAGGCCGCTGTGGAACGGGGAGGGGTTGTAACTTCCCTCTGGGCAGGCGTCTAGGAGCCTTGCACTGAGCACACAATGAACAGGAGGAGACGTAAACCCTCATGTCCTTAGCTAAAGTGGGCCACCAGTACCTCCCCCTAAGGCTTCGCACCGTCCTATCGATACCCGGATGACCAGAGGAGGGTAACGTGTGCGCCCACCGAATCAATCTATCACGGACACCAAGCGGGACGTACTTACATCCAGCTGGACACTGAGGAGGAGTAGGCTCCAACCGAGACGCCCGCTCGATGTCCGCGTCCACCTCCCACACCACCGGCGCAACCAGACAAGAGGCCGGAAGTATGGGGGTGGGATCGATGGACCGCTCCTCTGTATCATACAGACAGGACAGTGCGTCTGCCTTAGCGTTCTGGGAACCTGGTCTATACGATATCGTAAATCTGAATCGGGTGAAAAACATGGCCCACCTTGCCTGGCGAGGGTTCAGTCTCCTCGGCGCCCGGATGTACCTCAGATTACGGTGGTCAGTCCAGATGAGGAAAGGGTGTTGAGCCCCCTCAAGCCAATGTCTCCACACTTTCAGAGCCTTTACGACAGCCAGCAACTCCCGGTCCCCCACGTCATAGTTTCGCTCCGCCGGGCTGAGCTTCCTCGAAAAGAAGGTGCAGGGGCGGAGCTTCAGTGGCGCGCCCGAGCGCTGTGAGAGCACGGCTCCAATCCCAGTCTCGGATGCGTCCACCTCCACTATGAATGCCAAAGAGGGATCCGGATGAGCCAACACGGGAGCCTCAGTAAACAGAGTCCTTAATCGACAAAACGCTCTGTCCACCTCAGCCGACCACCGCAGACGCACCGGCCCCCCCTTCAGCAGTGAGGTAATGGGAGCAGCCACCTGCCCAAAACCCCAATAAACATCCGGTAGTAATTGGCAAACCCTAAAATCCACTGCACCTCCTTTACTGTGGTGGGAGTCGGCCAATTACGCACGGCTGCAATGCGGTCACACTCCATCACCAACCTTGATGTGAAAATGCGATACCCCGTGAAGGAGACGGACTGTTGGAAGAACACGCATTTCTCAGCCTTGACGTATAAGTCATATTCCAACAGTCGCCCAAGTACTCTGCGCACCAGAGACACATGCGTGGCGCGTGTGGCGGAATATATCAGAATGTCATCGATATAAGCCACCACACCCTGCCCGTGCAGGTCCCTGAGAATCTCGTTTACAAAGGATTGGAAGACGGCTGGAGCATTCTTCAACCCAGACGGCATGACGAGGTACTCACAATGGCCGGATGAGGTACTAAACGCTGTCTTCCACTCATCTCCCTCCCGGATACGCACCAAGTTATACGCGCTCCTGAGATCCAGTTTTGTGAAGAAGCGTGTTCCGTGAAATGACTCCATCGCCGTAGCGATGAGAGGTAGCGGGTAACTGTACCCCACCGTAATAGAATTTAGACCTCTATAGTCAATGCACGGATGCAGACCTCCCTCCTTCTTCTTAACAAAAAAGAAACTTGAGGAGGCTGGTGACGTGGAGGGCCGAATGTACCCCTGCCTCAGATATTCAGAGACATATGTTTCCATAGCCAACTTCTCCTCCTGTGACAGGGGATACACGAGACTCCTGGAAAGTGCGGCGTTTACCTGGAGGTTTATCGCACAATCCTCTCGTCGATGAGGTGGTAATTGGGTCGCCCTCTTTTTACAGAAGGCAATAGCCAAATCGGCATATTCGGGGGAATGCGCACGGTGGAGACTTGGTCTGGACTCTCCACCGTCGTTGCACTGATGGAAACTCCCACACACCTACCTGAGCACTCCTCTGACCACCCCTTTAGAGCCCTCTGTTGCCACGAAATAGTGGGGTTGTGACTGCCAACCAGGGAATCCCCAGCACCACCAGAAACGCAGGAGAGTCAATGAGGAAGAGGCTAATTCTCTCCTCGTGACCCCCATGCGTAACCATGTCCAGTGGAGCCGTGGCCTCCCTGACCACCCCTGACCCTAATGGTCGACTATCTAGGGAGTGCACATGGAAGAGTTTGTCCATCTGAACCAGGGGAATCCCTAACCTATGCGCGAATCCGCGGTCCATGAAATTCCCCACTGCGCCTGAATGTACTAGCGCCTTATGCTGGGAATGAGGGGAAAACTCAGGGAAAGAAATTAACACATACATGTGACCAACAGGGAGCTCTGGGTGAGCCTGGTGCTGACTCCCCTGGGGTGTCCAAACAGTGCTCGGCCTGCCGTCTCGACTCCCAGATGAGCTCCTCCAGCACCGGTTGGCAGTGTGCCCTCTCCGACCACATCCAGTGCAGGAGGAGGCTTCTCCTCCGATCGCCCTCGCTGCAGCACCCCCTAACTCCATGGGGGTTGGAGCGGAGGCGCTGGGGGGTGGAACCAACAGGACCCGATCAGGACGCCCGCGTGTAGCTAGCAAGTTGTCCAACCTTATGGACATGTCCACTAGCTGGTCCAGGGTGAGGGTAGCGTCTCTGCATGCTAGCTCCCTGCGGACGTCCTCACATAAGCTGCACCTATATTGGTCAATCAGCGCCCTGTCGTTACACCCTGAGCCGGCGGCCAAGGTCCTGAACTCCAGTGCGAAGTCTTGGGCGCTCTTCGTCTCCTGCCATAGATGGAACAGACGCTCACCCGCCGCTCGCCCCTCAGGGGGATGGTCAAACATGGCCCGGAAGCAGCGGGTGAACTCTGGGTAGTGGTCCCTCGCCGAGTCTGGTCCATCCCAGACCGCGTTGGCCCACTCCAGAGCTTTGTCTGACAGGCAGGAGACGAGGGTCTCACTTCCCGAAGGAGCCGGGTGAATGGTTGCCAGGTAAAGCTCCAGCTGGAGCAGAAAACCCTTGCACCCGGCGGCAGTCCCATCGTACTTCCTCGAGAGTGCGAGCCAAAAACTGCTGGGGCTGGATGGCACCGGAGAAGGTGGTGGTGCAGGTTGGAGTGTGGCTGGTGTAGGGGTAGGCAGGCCACCCCTCTCCCATCTCTCCATCGTTGCCATCACTTGATCCATGGCGGTCCTGAGACGGTGGAGAACGGTGGTGTGGTGTTGTACGCGCTCCTCCATGGAAGTGGAGAGCACGTCAGCTCCTGCTGACTCCATAGTCCGGGTGCGGGATTCTGTTACGTGCCTCCTAGTAGGAGGGAGGTGCAGGAATCAGGAGCAGGAGAGCAAGGATGTCCCAGTGGCACAAACGTTTATTAAAGGAGTCCTAACTCAACAACAACATGGGGGGAAACACGCTCAAACGAAGTTGCCACACACAGGGAAAGTAACGCAACACACGGAGGAGAAAACTCTACTCCTAAACATAAATCTAAACGGTAACACTACCGAATGAAAAGAAAACCCTGTGGTGCAGACACATACCCCTAACATAGTACACATACAAACAATCCCGCACAAAGACTAGCAGGCAGCGGAGGTAAATAAACCCACCGAAATCAACTAAATGAAACACAGGTGTGACAAAACAGACAGACACAAACGAAAAGGAAAAATGGATCGGTGGCAGCTAGTAGGCCGGCGACGACGACCGCCGAGCACCTCCCGAACAGGGAGAGGAGTCATCTTCGGTGGAAGTCGTGACACTGACAGGCTGACACACACACATCACAGTTACAAATAGTAGCTAGCTAGAAATTGCTCAAAAATGTGTTTTTCAAAGAAAAGGAAAGTAGACAATGAATGTAGGGTGTTCCAGCAAGAGTATAAATATTTCTTTATTGACGTATCAGGGAAAGCTGTGTGCTTAGTGTGCTAAGAGAGAATCACTGTCTTGAAAGACTACAACTTGTCCTAACACTTCCAGACGAAGCATGCAGAGAAATATAGAAATATGTCTTCTGAGCAGATGGCAAGTGCATCGAAATAGTTGCTTTCTCAGTTGCAAAAGCAGCAAGGACTTTCACAAAACTGCATTCAGCAAACAACGGAATTGTGAGAGCTAGCTATGTACTGTCCCACATAATTGCTAAACATGGAAAGCCATTCGCTGAGGGCGAATTCGTTCAAGAATGTTTAATTGACACTGAAGCAATACTTTGCCCCGAAAAGGAAGAGCTGTTTGAAAATGTTTCCCTGTCAAGACAAACAGTGACACGGCATGTTGTTGACATCGCAGAGAATATGGAACAACAGTTGAAAGACAAGGGAAAGGATGTCACCTATTTCTCCTTGGCCCTGGACGAGAGCAGTGATGCACGTGGCACGGCACAGTTGTTGATATTCTTACGAGGCATAACCCCAGACTTTGAAATTACAGAGGCGCTTGCTTCAATGCAGTCAATGAAGAGCACAACCACAGGGAAAGATTTATTGGAGGTTAATAAGTGTGTGCCAAAGCTGGGACTGAGTTTTGAAAAGTTATCCAGTGTGACTACTGATGGGTTCCCAAACCTGACAGGAAAAAACATTGGCCCTTTGAAAAGGATACAAGATCAAGTAGCTGAGCTGAACCCAGATCAGATTTTTGTTCTTCCTGCACTGCATTATTCATCAGGAGGTGCTCTGTAAATGTGTTCTGAAAATGAGCCATGTCGTGGATACAGTCACTACAGTGGTAAACTTCATAATTGCAAAATCTTTAAAACACAGGCAGTTCGCCTCACTGTTGGAAGAGACAGAGTCGGGTCATGCAGATCTCCCCTACCACACAAACGTGAGATGGCTGAGTTTGGGGAAGTTGCTTAAAAGGGTGTGGGACCTGAAGTCGGAGATTACTGAGTTTTTGCAAATGAATGGAAAGTATGTGGATTTCCCTCAACTGCAAGATAAAGAATGGTTGGCTGTAAAGCCTTTTTGAAATCGGACAATGTGGTTGGATTAACTTCTATGGGCTAGATGGGACACAGCCAGTGAAATATCAGGGCGGAAAATTCAAAAACAACAAAATGTCATAATTCAACTTTCTCAAACATACAACTATTTTACACCATTTTAAAGATAAACTTCTCGTTAATCTAACCAAATTGTCCGATTTCAAAAAGGCTTTACAGCGAAAGCAAAACATTAGATTATGTTAGGAGAGTACATAGACAAAAATAATCACACAGCCATTTTCCAAGCAAGGACATGTGTCAATAAAACCCAAAACACAGCTAAATGAAGCACTAACCTTTGATGATCTTCATCAGATGACACTCCTAGGACATTATGTTACACAATGCATGTATGTTTTGTTCGATAAAGTTCATATTTATATCCAAAAAGAGCATTTTACATTGGCGCGTGATGTTCAGAAAATGTATTCCCATCAAAACATCCAGTGAATGTGCACATCAATTTACAAAAATACTCATCATAAATGTTGACAAGATCAAGTAGCTGAACCTAGATCAGATTTTAGTTCTTCCTTCACTGCATTATTCATCAGGATGTGCTCTGTAAATGTGTTCTGAAAATGAGCCATGTCGTGGATAACATAACAATATAACAATTAGTTTAAGAATTATAGATAGACTACCCCTGGATGCAACCGCTGTGTCAGATTTTAAAATAGCTTTACGGAGAAAGCACATTTTTCAATATTCTGAGTACATAGCTCAGCCATCACGGCGAGCTATTCAGACACCCGCCAAGTTCGGGGCAACCTAAACTCAGAATTAGTATTAGAAATATTCTCTTACCTTTGCTGATCTTCGTCAGAATGCACTCCCAGGACTCCTACTTCCACAAGAAATGTTGTTTTTGTTCGAAATAATCCATATTTATGTACAAATACCTCCGTTTTGTTCATGCGTACAGATCACTTATCCAAAGGCATAACGTGCGAGCGCGGAACGAGAGACGAAAAGTCAAAATGTTCTATTACCGTACTTAGAAGCATGTCAAACGCTGTTTAAAATCAATCTTTATGGTATTTTTAATGTAAAATTGTGATAATATTCCAACTGGACAAGAGCATATTCATTCAAGAAGAAAAAGAAGGAACGGCATTCTCGCGTGACCGTGCATATCCAATCCCTTTGTTGCCAGGCAGACCACTCAGTGAATGAGCTCCTATACTCTGACCAGTGACAGGAGAAGGCTCAAATCACTTTTTGAAGGCTTTAGACAGCCAATGGAAGCCTTAGGAAGTGCAACGTCCCCCACAGACACTGTAGTTTTGATAGAGAATCAAAAGAAGAACTACAATTCTCAGACTTTCCACTTCCAGCTTGAATTTTTCTCAGGTTTTTGCCTGCCATATGAGTTCTGTTATACTCACAGACACCATTCAAACAGTTTTAGAAACGTCAGAGTGTGTTCTATCCAAATCTACTAATAAAATGTATATTCTACTTTCTGGGCCAGAGTAGTAACCTGTTTAAATTGGGTACGTTTTTCATCCGGCCGTGAAAATACTGTCCCCTAGCCCAGACAGGTTAAGGAGAAGTGTATCTTTCAAATGGTGTAAAATAGTCGTATGTTTGAGAAATTGAAATTATTAGATTTTTGAGGTTTTGTATTTCACACCGTGCTGTTCCATTGGGTGTCGCTAGCGGAACGCCTGTCCTCAACAGGTTTTAACTAACCTCCAGACGAGCTTCAATGCCATACAACTCTCCTTCCGTGGCCTCCAACTGCTCTTAAACGCAAATAAAACTAAATGCATGCTATTCAACCGATCATTGCCCGCACCTGCCCGCCCATCCAGCATCACTACTCTGGACGGCTCTGACTTAGAATACGTGGATAACTACAAATACCTGGGTGTCTGGCTAGACTGTAAACTCTCCTTCCAGACTCATATTAAGCATCTCCAATCCAAAATTAAATCTAGAATCGGCTTCCTATTTCGCAACAAAGCATCCTTCACTCATGCTGCCAAACATACCCTCGTAAAACTGACCATCCTACCGATCCTCGACTTCGGCGATGTCATCTATAAAATAGCCTCCAACACTCTACTCAACAAACTGGATGCAGTCTATCACAGTGCCATCCGTTTTGTCACCAAAGCCCCATACACTACCCACCATTGCGACCTATACGCTCTCGTTGGCTGGCCCTCACTTCATACTCGTCGCCAAACCCACTGGCTACAGGTTATCTACAAGTCTCTGCTAGGTAAAGCCCCGCCTTATCTCCGCTCGCTGGTCACCATAGCAGCACCCACTCGTAGCACGCGCTCCAGCAGATATATCTCACTGGTCACCCCCAAAGCCAATTCCTCCTTTGGTCGCCTTTCCTTCCAGTTCTCTGCTGCCAATGACTGGAACAAACTACAAAAATCTCTGAAGCTGGAGATTCCCATCTCCCTCACTAGCTTTAAGCACCAGCTGTCAGAGCAGCTCACAGATCACTGCACCTGTTCATAGCCCATCTGTATACAGCCCATCTATCTACCTCATCCCCATACTGTATTTATTTATTTATTCTGCTCCTTTTGCACCCCAGTATCTCTACTTGCACATCCATCTTTTGCACATCTACCATTCCGGTGTTTAATTGCCATATTGTAATTACTTTGCCACCATGGCCTATTTATTGCCTTAATTCCCGTATTTTACCTAATTTGCAGTCACTGTATATAGACTTTTTGTTTTCTTTTTTTTCTACTGTATTATTGACTGTATGTTTTGTTCATTCCATGTGCAACTCTGTGTTGTATGTGTCTAACTGCTATGCTTTATCTTGGTCAGGTCGCAGTTGCAAATGAGAACTGGGCCAGAACTGCCAACTATCATGTCCTGTCAAACGGGTTGCATTTCTTGAACATGGCTAAATAAAGGTGAAATAAAAAATATTTAAAAAAAATATTAAAAATAAAAAATTTAAGGTGTTAGAAAATTACATGCTGTTGGTTTCCTCTCCTTTCACCTTCAATGTGGATAACGTTCAGACTGACCTAAAACTTGAGCTTATCGATCTTCAGTCTGATGCAGTGATTGGAGAGCTATTCAAAACAATGTCATTGACGAGGTTCTATGCATCTCTCGATGAACAAAACTTTCCAAAGATTAGGAGTCATGCTTAGAAGATGTTTGTACCGTCTGGGTCAACCTATGTATGTGAACAGACATTTCCAGTGATGAAATATAACAAGTCAAGGTACAGATCATCTCTTACTGACTCTCACCTCTCAGCAATCCTGCGCATAGCGACGTCAGACTTCACTGCTCTAGTCAATGCCCATCAGAGACCTCACTCCTCACACGGACTGAGTAGTTTAAATGTAATGTTGAGCTCTCTCTCTTTCTTGTGTTTTTGTGCATAGCCATTAAGAAGAGTTCTGTCCATGGGGCTGAATGCACCGTGTACTTTTCCCTACGTGTAGTTCATTGCATGTTTAATAATGAAAATACCTACCAAAAGGAAAACATGGATGTGGTTCATTTCTGTGCATGTTAAAAAGTTAAATAAGTATCATATCTGGATGTGATTTACATTTAATATATCTGTCTACACATGATGTATAATCCTGTAATAGGATTCCGGCCCGCAATGGTAAAAATATATTCTAATGTGGCCCTCCATGGAAAATAATTGCCCAGGCCTGGTATAGGCAGATGTTATCTCTCCTGACCAAGATAGTTAAACTACAATAATGTTCTGTATGTCATGTTCTGACCAGTAAAGGGGTCATTTTGTTATTGTAGTATGGTCAGGACGTGGCAGGGGTGTGTTTGTTGTGTGTTGTTGGGATTTGTGGGTACTGTTCTATGTCATGTATTCCTATGTTTGTATTTCTAGTTCTATTTCTACGTTCAGGGTTTTGGTTTGGCCTTCAATTGGAGGCCATATTTAAGTAGGGGTTTTCAGCTTGTGTTTTGTGGGTGGTTGTTTCCATGTATAGTCATAGTACCTTACAGGACTGTTTTTCGTCGTTGTTTTGTTTCAGTGTTTTGTATCCTCTTAATAAATAAGAAGATGAGCATTCACATACCCGCTGCATTTTGGTCCACTCAATATGATGATTGTGACAGAACCACCCACCAAAAGAGGACCAAGCAGCGGAGGAAGGAGCAGCAGAGGAGCTATAAGGAGTCATGGACCTGGGAGGAGATCCTGGATGGGGCAGGACCATGGCACCAGGCTGGGGAGTACCGGCACCCTAAGGAGGAGCTGGAGGCAGCTAAGGCGGAGCGGCGCCATTATGAGGTGTTACACGCACTGATTGGCAAGTGCGAGAGGCAGCCCCCCAAAAAATGTTGGGGGGGGCACACGGGTAGTATGGTTAAGTCAGGTCGGGGTCCTGAGCCAACTTCCCATGCTTATTATGGGGAGCGACGGATCAAGAAAGCACCGAGCTATGCGGAAATGCGCACTGTATTGCCCAGACACATTCAAAGGCCGGTGCGATCGGTGAAAGCTCATCAGCGTTGCCAGGCTAGGTTGAGCACTCAGCCAGGAAGGGTTGTGCAGGCTGTACGCTCCAGACCTCCAGTGCGTCTCCAGGACCCAGTGTACCCTGTTCCTGCTTCCCGCACTAGCCCTGAGGTGCGTGTTACTAGGCTGGCGCCTCCAAAGCCAGCCCCACGCATCAGGCCTCCAGTGCGCCTGCCCAGTCCAGCACGTCCTGGTCCTGCTCCTCGCACTAGCCCTGAGGTGCGTGTCCCTAGTCCGGCGCCTCCAAAGCCAGCCCCATGCATCAGGACTCCAGTGCGCCTGCCCAGTCCAGTACGTCCTGTTCCTGCTCCTCGCACTAGCCCTGAGGTGCGTGTCACTAGTCTGGCGCCTCCAAAGCCAGCCCCACGCATCAGGCCTCCAGTGCGCCTGCCCAGTCCAGTACGTCCTGTTCCTGCTCCTTGCACTAGCCCTGAGGTGCGTGTCACTAGTCTGGCGCCTCCAAAGCCAGCCCCACGCATCAGGCCTTCAGTGCACAGTCCCCGTCCATAGCTTCCGGCGACAGTTCCCCGTCCAGAGCTTCCGGCGACAGTTCCCCGTCCAGAGCTTCCGGCGACAGTGCCCCGTCTAGAGCTTCCGGCGACAGTGCCCCGTCTAGAGCTTCAGGCGACAGTTCCACGTCTGGTGCTTCCGGCGACGTTCTACAGTCCGGAGCTGACAGAGACGACCCACAATCCGGAGCCGACAGAGACAGCCCACAGTCCGGAGCCGACAGAGACGGCCCACAGCCCGGAGCCGACAGAGACGGCCCACAGTCCGGAGCCGACAGAGACGGCCCACAGTCCGGAGCCGACAGAGACGGCCCACAGTCCGGAGCCGTCAGAGACGCCCTCCAGTCCGGAGCCGTCAGAGACGCCCTCCAGTCCGAAGCCGCCAGAGTCGCCCTCCAGTCCGGAGCCGCCAGAGTCGCCCTCCAGTCCGGAGCCGCCAGAGTCGCCCTCCAGTCCGGAGCCGCCAGAGTCGCCCGCCAGTCCGGCGCCGCCAGAGTCACCGGCCAGTCCGGTGCAGCCAGAGTCGCCCGCTGCGAGGGTCCCCAGTCCGGGGTCGGCGGCGAGGGACCTCGCTCTAGAGGCGCTACCAAAGTTGGGTGAGCCAGTGGTGGAGCGGGGTCTGCGTCCCGCTCCTGAGCCACCTCCATAGGGGGAGGATTGGGAAGGGGGGGTGTTTCACAAGAACCGTCGGTGACGGTGGCCACCCTCCCTTCCTTCCCTTTAGTTTGGGGTTATTGTTTTTGTGAGGTTTTTTTTCTCAGGTGCATTCGGCGTCTGCACCTTTGGGGGGTACTGTCACGTCCTGACCAGTAAAGGGGTCATTTTGTTATTGTAGTATGGTCAGGACGTGGCAAGGGTGTGTTTGTTGTGTGTTGTTGGGATTTTGGGGTATGTCATGTATTTCTATGTCATGTATTTCTATGTTTGTATTTCTAGTTCTATTTCTATGTTCAGGGTTTTGGTTTGGTTTTGGTTTCTTTTTCTTCTAGATTGTTCTGTTACCCAGTATACAGGGTTTTGGTTTGGCCTTCAATTGGAGGCAGCTGTTCTTTGTTGCCTCTAATTGGAGGCCGTATTTAAGTAGGGGTTTTCAGCTTGTGTTTTGTGGGTGGTTGTTTCCATGTATAGTCATAGTACCTTACAGGACTGTTTTTCGACGTTGTTTTGTTTCAGTGTTTTGTATCCTCTTAATAAATAAGAAGATGAGCATTCACATACCCGCTGCATTTTGGTCCACTCAATACGACGATTGTGACACTGTATGATAACCTTCACCACAATTTCTCTCTCACTCTCATTCCAATTTCAATTCAAGGGGCTTTATTGGCATGGTAAACATATGTTAACATTGCCAAAGCAAGTGAAATAGATAATAAACAAAAGTTAAATAAACAATAAAAAAATTAACAGTAAACATTACACTCACAAAAGTTCCAAAAGAATAAAACCATTTCAAATGTCGTATTATATCTATATACAGTGTTGATGATGTGCAAATAGTTAAAGTACAAAAAGGAAAATAAATAAACATAAATATAGGTATTTACAATGGTGTTTGTTCTTCACTGGTTGCCCTTTTCTTGTGGCAACAGGTCACAAATCTTGCTGCTGTGATTGAACACTGGTACTTCACCCAGTAGATATGGGAGTTTATCAAAATTGGATTGGATTACGAATTCTTTGTGGGTCTGTGTAATCTAAGGGAAATATGTGTCTCTAATATGGTCATACATTTGGCAGGAGGTTAGGAAGTGCAGCTCAGTTTCCACCTAATTTTGTGAGCAGTGTGCACACGTAAGTTTGGGTCAGTCACAGTGGTCAGGCATTCTGCCACTGTGTACTCTCTGTTTAGTGCCAAATAGCATTATAGTTTGCTCTGTGTTTTTGTAAATTCTTTCCAATGTGTCAAGTAATTATCCTTTTGTTTTCTCATGATTTGGTTGGGTCTAATTGTGTTGCTGTCCTGGAGCTCTGTGGGGTCTGTTTGTGAACAGAGCCCCAGGACCAGTTTGCTTAGGGGGCTCTTCTCCTGGTTCATTTCTCTGTAGGTGATGGCTTTGTTATGGAAGGTTTGGGAATCGCTTCCTTTTAAGTGGTTGTAGAATTTAACTGCTCTTTTCTGGATTTTGATAATGATCGGGTATCTGCCTAATTCTGCTCTGCATGCATTACTTGGTATTTTACGTTGTACACGGGGGATGTTTTTGCAGAATTCTGCATGCAGAGTCTCAATTTGGTGTTTGTCCCATTTTGGGAATTCTTGGTTGGTAAGCGGACCCCAGACCTCATAACTATGAAGGGCAAAGTATTTTTAGCCAGATCCTAATTGGTATGTCGACGTGTATGTTCCTTTTGATGGCATAGAAGGCCCTTCTTGCCTTCACAGCTTTGTGGAAGTTACCTGTGGCACTGATGTTTAGACCGAGGTATATATATTTTTTTGTTTGCTCTACGGCAACGGTGTCGAGATGGAATGTGTATTTATGGTCCTGGCAACTGGACCTTTTTTGAAACACCATTTCTTTTGTCATACTGAGATTTACCGTCAGGGCCCAGGTCTGATAGAATCTGTGCAGAAGATCTAGGTGCTGCTGTAGGCCCTCCTTGGTTGGGGACAGAAGCACCAGATCCTCAGCAAACAGTAGACATCTGACTTCAGATTCTAGTAGGGTGAGGCCGGGTGCTGCAGACTGTTCTAGTTCCCTCACCAATTCATTGATGTGTGTCTGTATATATATATATATATATATATATATTGAAGAGGGTGGGGCTTAAGCTGCACCCCTGTCTCACCCTCCGACCCTGTTGAAAGAAATGTTTTATTATTTTTATTTTAACTGCACACTTGTTTGTGTACATGGATTTTATAATGTCGTATGTTTTTCCCCAACACCACTTTCCATCAATTTGTATAGCAGACCCTGATGCCAAATTGAGTCAAAAGATTTTTAGAAATCAACAAAGCATGTGAAGACTTTGCCTTTGTTTAGGTTTGTTTGTTTGTCAATTAGGGTGTGCAGGGTGAATACGTGGCCTATCGTACGGTACTTTGGTAAAAAGCCAATTTGACATTTGCTCAGTATATTGTTTTCGCTGAGGAAATGTATGAGTCTGCTGTTAATTGTAATGCAGGAGATTTTCCCAAGGTTACTGTTGACGCATATCCCCCGGCAGTTATTGGGGTCAAATTTCTCTCCACTTTTGTGGATTGGGGTGATCAGTCCTTGGTTCCAAATATTGGGGAAGATGCCAGAACTGAGGATGATGTTTAAGTATAGCCAATTGGAATTTGTGGTCTGTATATTTTATCATTTCATTTAGGATACCATCAACCCCACAGGCCTTTTTGGGTTGGAGGGTTTGTATATTGTCCTGTAGTTCATTCAATGTAATTGGAGAATCCAGTGTGTTCTGGTAGTCTTTAATAGTTGATTCTAAGATTTGTATTTGATCATGTACATGTTTTTACTGTTTGTTCTTTGTTACAGAGCCAAATAGATAGGAGAAGTGGTTTATCCATCTCCATTTTGGATAGATAACTCTTTGTGTTGTTGTTGATTTGAGTTTTCCAATTGTCCCAGAAGTGATTAAATTCTATGGATTCTTCAATTACATTGAGCTGATTTCTGACGTGCTGTTCCTTTTTTTCCGTAGTGTATTTCTGTATTGTTTTAGTGATTCACCATAGTGAAGGCGCAGGCTCAGGTTTTCTGGGTCTCTATGTTTTTGGTTGGATAGGTTTCTAATTTTTTTCTTAGATTTTTGCATTCTTCATCAAACCATTTGTCATTGTTATTAATTTTCTTATGTTGTCTGTCATAGCGGTCGATGAAAGGGGACCAAAACGCAACGGGTATAGTGCTCATCTTCGTATATTTATTAAAGAGAGTGAACACTTAAACAAAAATAACAAACGACAATCAACAGTTCTGTAAGGTTCACAGACTATACAGAAAGCAACCACCCGCAAACCCAAAGGAAAAAAGGGCTGCCTCAGTATGGCTTCCAATCAGAGACAACGAAAGACACCTGCCTCTGATTGGAAACCATACTCGGCCACACAATGAAAACGAACATAGAAAATGAAAACTAGGACAAATCCCCTCTAAATAAACCAACCCCCAAAACACACAAAAACAACACCCCCTGCCACGCCCTGACCATACTACAATGACAAATGACCCCTTTACTGGTCAGGACGTGACATTGTCTGCTTGACATTTTTAGATTTGATAAGGAAGCTGAGGTCAAATATACTATTTAGGTTTTCTACTGCCAAGTTTACACCTTCACTGTTAGTGAAACCTTTTGTCCAGGACATTGTCTAGAAGGGATTGAATTTGTTGTTGTCTAATTGTTTTTTGGAAGATTTCCACACTATTTTCCTTCCAGTTATAGCATTTCTTAATATTATTCAGTTCCTTTGGCTTTGATGCCTCATGATTGAGCATAGCTCTGTTCAAGTAGAGTGTGATTTTGCTATGATCTGATAGGGGTGTCAGTGGACTAACTGTGAACGCTCTGAGAGACTCTGGGTTGAGGTCAGTGATAAAGTAGTCTACAGTACTACTGCAAAGAGATGAGCTATAGGTGTACCTGCCATAGGAGTCCCCTCGAAGCCTACCATTGACTATGTACATACCCAGCGTCAAACAGAGCTGCAGGAGTTGTGACACGTTTTTTGTTGTTGTTATGTTGTCGTATTTGTGCCTAGGGGGGCATATGGGGGAGGGAATGCTTTCACCTTCAGGGAGGTGTTTGTCCCCCTGTGTGCTGAGGGTGTTGGGTTCTTGTCCAGTTCTGGCATTTAGGTCGCCACAGACTAGTACATGTCCCTGAGCCTGGAAATTGTTTATCACCTCCTCTAGGAGGTAGAAGCTCTCATCGTTAAAGTATTGTGATTCTATTGGGGGGATATAGGTAGCACACATTAGGACATGTTTCTCTGTTGAGACTAGCCAGATGTAAATGTTCCTGTTTTAACAGATTTAATTGAGTGGGTTATGTCTGCTCTATTCCAAATTAGCATACCCCCTGAGTCATTTCCCTGTTTCACACCTGGTAGTTTGGTGGATGGGACTACCAGCTCTCTGTAACCTAGAGGGCAACCAGTGGGTCCATCTCCTTTATACCATGTTTCTTATAGGATGACAATGTCTGTATTTCCAATTTCTTTGATGAAGTCTGGGTTCCTGCTCTTTAGGCCAAAAGCAGATGACCTCAGAACTTGTATATTCCAGGATGAGATAGTAAAAGCTTTGTGTTCCATAGTGTCGAGTTTTGTTTTTGTGTTGTTTCGGCACTCTCTCTCTCTCTCTCTCTCACTCTTAAACTCCTCCCCAACTAACTCCTTCTCTTTCACTTATTTCCATCTCTGCCTCCAAACAGTCTGGTCACATTCTTTCCACTGCTTTTCTCCTTCCTCCTGGAGTCTCCTGCTATAGTTCTGGTGCTATAGTTCTGACATATCCTCACTATACGACCAGGGAACCTCAAGAACACCCTCATATGTGTGTGTGTTTTTCCAGAATTATGATGTAATGTAGTCACAGGATGCCATCAGTTTGCAGTGAAGACTTTTTTGTATTTCAGCTTTACTTCGAATAAAGTTATGTCTCTCCCTCACGTCCTCAAAAACAGTGTTTCAAATACAGTGTCTAGCTGGACTTCACCATGACTAACCTCTCCCTCTTATGCTGTCAATAAAGGACAGACAATTATTCCTATCCTATTTTGTTCCTTTTTTTCCATATCCTCTCTCTTTCTCGCCGTCTCTCTCTGTCTCTCAGTCTCTCTCTGTGTGTGTGTGTGTGTGCATGCGCATGTTCGATTAGTGTGTGTTTGTGTGTGTGTGTGTGTCTGTGTGTGTGTGTGTGTGTGTGTGTGTGTGTGTGTGTGTGTGTGTGTGTGTGTGTGTGTGTGTGTGTGTGTGTGTGTGTGTGTGTGTAAATCACAATAAAGCATATGCAAGCTGTCA
This sequence comes from Salmo trutta, assembly GCF_901001165.1. Taxonomy (NCBI): domain Eukaryota; kingdom Metazoa; phylum Chordata; class Actinopteri; order Salmoniformes; family Salmonidae; genus Salmo; species Salmo trutta. Next base: position 1,557,990 of record NC_042963.1, on the reverse strand, counting down.
CTCTGGCTATAGGTACTGCTCCTGACACACAGACAGATTTACATAGCCATACCATCAACAGCCTTTCCACAGCTTAATGGGTGCCCATGCATTCTAATGAACAGAGCTGTCTCTCTCTCCCTCTCTCTGTGTCACTGTTTTTCATAGACACGGTATCTCACACAACCCAACACAGTCACTAAAACAGAACAGATCAGTCGATTAAGTACCATGCTCATGAGGAGTAAAGAAGTAAAGCACTATTTCTCTCTCTCTCTCTGCATCTGTATGCGTGCGTGTGCATTTGCATGTGCATGTGTGTGACTGATCACACAGATTTAGACCCTGCCAGAGTAATCAATAGGAATAAATCCTCTTTTAATCCTGTAAATGCCACAGAGACCTACTGCATGCACAGTGGGGAATCAGTACATGGCTCTGCCTGCTGACTGAGCATAGTCATTCCCATTGGATAAGAATTACTAGAAGTGACATTCCCTGATCTGTAATGGGTGGAATGGCAACCATATTAGGTGTACAACAGGGAACGTTCAAGATTGAATACAGCTTTATGAAGAGCCAAATCAGCTGACATTGAAATATTCAATTATTTTTAGTTGTCTCACTCTCAACACAACCCATACCACTACACCAGAAATGGTTTACTGTTGTTGTGGTGTAAGCTCTGTCTTTCCTGTGTTTGGAGTAAGAGACTAATTGTTTACGTTAGCTGATACTCCAGGGTATACTCTTTCTGTGTCACTTCTAGGCAAACATACTGAAAGCATTTATAATTTAGTTTTCTCTTTATGTTGCTGGTGTATATGTAAAAACAAGTCTTCAGCCACTGATGTCATTGTCCATACAGTAAGTAGAAAAACACAAAAACTTACAGGAGGGACACAATGAACTGTACCAATAAAAATAACAGTAAAATGTGGGAGGTGAACCTCGAGAAGATAGAAACTCTCTATTGTTATCTCTATCTGACTGTCCATCACTCCATCCGCCCATCTTTCTGGCTGTGTGTGAATAAGCTGAATAAGTAAGATTTCCAACACAGGAAGGAGTTCACAGAGAGGCCTTCCCAAAACACACACCACGACCAAAGGAAAAGACATTGGGAAATCAAGGTCAGTGTGTGACAATGTGTGTGTGTGTGTGTGTGTGTGTGTGTGTGTGTGTGTGTGTGTGTGTGTGTGTGTGTGTGTGTGTGTGTGTGTGTGTGTGTGTGTGTGTGTGTGTGTGTGCGTGCGCGCGCGTCACACTCTCTTTCAAACCACAGTCTGTAGGAAATGGGAACGCACTGTTCCAGTATTGTCAGGAAATAAAGAAACCCCATTGTGTCTGAAATTAATTCTCATACCCTATCTGAAAATAACCGGAAAATAACCAACTTACACCATGACAGGGACAGCCCACTGGGAACAGACATCAATTCAACATCTAGTTTTGGTTTACATTTGGTTGTCAACTAACAGGAATTCTACGTGAAATTAAACAAAAATGTCACCGTCATTAGATTTATAGTGCATTTGGAAAGTATTCAGACCCCTTCCCTTTTCCCATATTTTGTTATGTTACAGCCTTACTCTAAAATGGATTTCAAAAAATCCTCATCAATCTATACACAATACCCCTTAATGGCACAGCGAAAACAGGTTTAAAAATACTTATTTACATAATTATTCAGACCCTTTGCTATGAGACTCGAAATTGAACTCAGGTGCATCCTGTTTCCATTGATCATCCTTGTCACGTCCTAAGATGTTATTTTCTATGGTAGAGTTGGTCAGGGCGTGACAAGGGGTGTTTTTCTATGTTTTGTATTTCTATGTTTATGTTCTAGTTTTGGTATTTCAATGTTGGTCTTGTCTGGGATGATCTCCAATTAGAGGCAGCTGGTCCTCGTTGTCTCTAATTGGAGATCATACTTAAGTAGGGTTTTTTTCCACCTGGTGTTGTGGGATCTTGTTTTTGTATTGCTCAGTGAAGCCTGCAGAACGTGACATTCGTGTTTCTTTGTTTATTGTTTTTGTATAGTGTTCTGAGTATAATAATAAATATTTATCATGAGCGCTCAACACGCTGCACCTTGGTCTACTCCTTATGACGATCGTCACAATCCTTGAGATGTTTCTACAACTTGATTGGAGTCCCCCTGTGGTAAATTCAATTGATTGGACATGATTTGGAAAGGCAATGTAATGGTCGTTGTATATAGTAGACCAAGGCGCAGCGGGTTGAGTGCTCATTTTAACGTTTATTAGAACACTATTATCAGGAAATAATGACAAAACAAGAAAACGAACAAACGCACAGTATTGCAGGCTAAACACAGCAGTGCAAAAACAACTTCCCACAAAACACAAGTGAAAAAGGGCTACCTAAGTATGACTCCCAATCAGCAACAACGACGTACAGCTGTTCCTGATTGAGAGCCATACCAGGCCACAAAGAAATACACAACATAGAAAATCATAGCAATACAAAACAGAACAATACCCAAAAACCCCGGAACACATGAAACAAACACCCCTCTTACATAAGGACATATCCCAACAAACCCCGAACCACATAAAACAAACACCCCCTGCCACGTCCTGACCAAACTACAATAACAAATAACCCCTTTACTGGTCAGGACGTGACAGTACCCCCCCCCCCCCAAAAGGTGCGGACCACGGATGCACCTCACACAAAAACACAAAAATAACCCCAAACAAAATAATCCCAAAACTACATGGGAGGGAAGGGAGGGTGGCCACCGTCACCGACGGTTCTTGTGCTACACCCCCCCATCCCCAACCCACCTACTATGGAGGTGGCTCAGGCTCCGGCCTTACTCCCCAACTAACCTGTCCACCCCCGCTAAATAATTGTTAAATGTTACCCTTCTCGAAGTCTCTGGGCTATGGCGCATTGCTGAAGACCTCAGGCTGATGTGCGTTGCTGGAGACCTCGAGCTGATGCGTGTCACTGGAGACCTCGGCTGAAGGGCGACTCTGGCTGTGCCGACTCCGGACTGTAGGGCGATTCTCGCTGCGCCGACTCCGGACTGTAGGGTGACTCTCGCTGCGCCGACTCCGGACTGTAGGGCGACTCTTGCTGGGCCGTCTCTCTCGGCTCCGAACTGTGGGCCGTCTCTCTCGGCTCTGAACTGTGGGCCATCTCTCTCGGCTCCGGACTGTGGGCCGTCTCTCTCGGCTCCGGACTGTGCGCCATCTCTCTCGGCTCCGGACTGTGGGCCGTCTCACTCGGTTCCGGACTGTGGGCCGTCTCTCTTGGTTCCGGACTGTGGGCCGTCTCTGCTGGCTCCGGACTGTGGGCCGTCTCTGCTGGCTCCGGACTGTGGGCCGTCTCTCTACGGGGCACTGCAGCCGGAAGCTCTAGACAGGGCACTGTCGCCGGACACTCTGGACGAGGCACTGTCGCCGAACACTCTGGACGAGGCACTGTCGCTGGACACTCTGGGCGAGGCACTGTTGCCGGACACTCTGGACGAGGCACTGTTGCCGGACACTCTGGACGAGGCACTGTTGCCGGAAGCTCTGGACGGGGACTGCGCACTGAAGGCCTGATGCGTGGGGCTGGCTTAGGACGCGCCAGACTGGAAACACGCACCTCAGGGCTAGTGCGAGGAGCGGGAACTGGATACACCGGGCCATGAGTAGGCACTGGAGGTCTGGAGCGTACCTCCTGCACAACCCATCCTGGCTGGATGGTAATAGCAGCCCTGCACGAGCGGAGTGCTGGCACAGGGCGAACTGGGCTGTGCAGAGGCCTGATGGTTGCCATGCGTAGAGCAGGCGTAGGGTAGCCTGGGCCTAGGAGGCGCACCGGTGGCCAGATGCGCTGCACAGGCATCCTCCTTCCAGGCTGGATGCCCACTCTAGCACGGCACTTGCGAGGGGCTGGGATCGCTCGCACCGGACTGTGCGTGCGCATGGGCGAGATCGTGCGCACTTCCGCATACTCCGGCGCTCTCCACTCCATACACTCCCCATAATAAGCACAGGGAGTTGGCTTAGGTCTACGACCTGACTTAGCCACACTCCCCGTGTGCCCCCCCCAAAAAATTATTGGGGCTGTCTCTCCGGCTTCCTTGCCAGCCGTGTTCCACTGTAGCGTTCCCGGTCTTCTTCAGCCTCTCGTATCTCTGCTCTCCTGGCTGCCTCCACCTGTTCCCATGGGAGGCGATCCTTTCCAGCCAGGATCTCTTCCCAACTGTATGATCCCTTGCCATCCAGGATGTCCTCTCATGTCCAGTCCTCTTGCTGCTCCTTCCTCCGCTGCTTGGTCCTTTGGTGGTGGGAAGTTCTGTAACGGTCGTCGTATATAGTAGACCAAGGCGCAGCTGGTTGAGTGCTCATTTTAACGTTTATTAGAACACTTAAATGACAAAACAAGAAAATGAACGAACGCACAGTATTGCAGGCTAAACACAGCAGTGCATAAACAACTTCCCACAAAACACAAGTGAAAAAAGGGCTACCTAAGTATGACTCCCAATCAGCAACAACGATGTACAGCTGTTCCTGATTGAGAGCCATACCAGGCCAACAAAGAAATACACAAGATAGAAATCGTAGAAATACAAAACAGAACAATACCCCAAAACCCCGGAACACATAAAACAAACACCCCTCTTACATAAGGACATATCCTAACAAACCCCGAACCACATAAAACAAACACCCCCTGCCACGTCCTGACCAAACTACAATAACAAATAACCACTTTACTGGTCAGGACGTTACAGGCACACACCTGTCTATATAAGGTCCCGCAGATGACAGTGCATATCTGAGCAAAAACCAAGCCATGAGGTCAAAGGACTTGTCCGTAGAGCTCTGAGACAGGATTGTGTTGAGGCACAGATCTGGGGAAGGGTACCAAATAAATTCTGCAGCATAGAAGGTCCCCAAGAACACAGTGGTCTCCATCATTCTTAAATGGAAGAAGTGTGTAACCACCAATACACTTCCTAGAGCTGGCTGCCCAGCCAAACTGAGCAATCGGGGGAGAAGGGCCTTGGTCAGGGAGGTGACCAAGAACCTGATGGTCACTCTGACAGAGCTCCGGTGTTCCTCTGTGGAAATGGGAGTAACTTCCAGAAGGACAAGCATCTATGGAACACTGCACCAATCAGGCCTTTACGGTAGAGTGGCCAGACGGAAGCCACTCCTTAAAGCCACTCCTTAAAAGGCACATGAAACCTGGCACCATCCATATGGTGAAGCATGGTGGTGGCAGCATCATGCTGTGGGGACGTTTTTTAGCAGCAGGGCTGGGAGACTAGTCAGGATCGAGGGAAAGATGAACGGTAAAGCAAAGTACAGAGAGATCCTTGATGAAAACCTGCTCTAGAGCGCTCAGGACCTCAGACTGGGGCGAAGGTTCACCTTCCAACGGGACAACGACCCTAAGAACACAGCCAAGATAACACAAGAGTGGCTTCGGGACAAGTCTCTGAATGTCCTTGAGTGGCCCAGCCAAAGCCCGAACTTGAACCCGATCGAACATCTCTGGAGAGACCTGAAAATAGCTGTGCGGTGACACTCCCCATCCAACCTGACAGAGCTTGAGAGAATCTGCAGAGAAGAATGGGAGAAACTCCCCAAATACAGGTGTGCCAAGCTTGTAGCGTCATACCCAAGAAGACTCGAGGCTATAATCACTGCCAAAGGTGCTTCAACAAAGTACTGAGTAAATGGTCTGATACTTATATAAATGTAATATTTCAGTTTTTGCTTTGCCATTATGGGGTATGGTGTGTAGATTGATGAGGGGAAAAAAACTCTTGAATCCATTTTAGAATAAGGCTGTAACGTACATTTTTTTGGGAAAAAGTCAAGTGGTCAGAATATTTTCTGAATGCACTGTATGTTAAACGTTGGATGAAAAAAATATAAAATTCCCTTACATTGATAACTTTTTGCAAATCCAATCAGTTTTCCACGTTGATTCAACGTCATCACATTTCATTTTTTGGTTAAAATGAAGTGTAATAAAAAACTTTCCACCCAGTTTTTGCCCAGTGGGAGGATGTTGGATCTTGGAATAGATTGGACATACTGTATGCCAACATCCTCTATGAGAAGCTTACAGATGTTCTGTCTGTCTGTGTACAGTTAGTGTGTTTATGTGTGTGTCACAGACAGAAAGAGCTGAAGAGGTTAATCCTTTGAAAGTGTCTGGAACATGAACATCTTCTATACTGACAGTTTTTGTTATGGTTTCACAGCATCACTGATCTGACCTGCTGCTTTTCTCTCTCTCTCGCAATAATACAGTACATTACTCTAAAATCATTGAGCATTTCATTGTTGACAGCAACACACACATACTCACAAACACACTGGCTGATATTTGACAAAATCAATGCACCCCCCCTTTGTAATGTTAATTGAGGCACAGCGACATCATCAGTAATGGACAGGGAACAAAGGACAGATTGGACAGCCAAAGCCCACTCATGCCCAGTCTTTGTTACCCTTTGTCCCCTGGGTACCACTGGCACGCATGTTTGCACACACACACCCGCACACACACACACACGCACACACGCCCTTGCACACACGCGCACACACACACCCAAATGATCAGCCTCCCATAGGCCCCACCCAGACATTGCCCCGAGACCCATCACCTAGGTAACCGACAGTACTGAGAATCTCTCAGACATCCTGGCAAGGTGATCAAACACACACAGACACACAAACACACAGTCCTTTTTTCAGCATTCCTATTTGAGACAGACAGAGACGTCCTAATCAGTACTGTAGTTAACTTCAGTCAGACCATAACAAGATATTGAGGGGAAAAGGAAACTCTCCCTCTGTTGTATTTGTTTTTGTCACAAGAGTTTAGATGTGACAGTAAAAGGGAAAACTCTAAGTGAATTGCTCAGATTGTTGTTTTTGAATGCAGTTAAAAATGAATGAAGTCAAACTGTGAATCAATGCAAGCCTAAAGTGGTTTAATGAAGAGAGAGACTGATTTGCGTGAGAATGATTTATGCTTATATTTTCCAGGCCCATCTTTCCACACAGACATTTAAAGTTTTGTTTTTCTGTTATGAGGACAAAGCACATGCCAGGGGTTTTCCTCCCTGAATCTATGTCCAGAACTAGGGTGAAATGGGGGAGGAGAAACAAGAGAGGAGGAAGAGAGGAGAGTTCCTTTCTGTACCTGATATCGTCCCATCCTCCATATATTCCAACCTGTCAGATGAAGCTTCCTGGAATTCTGATTCCTGATGAGAACGCCGAGACGAAACAGAAAATAACACTGTCAGTTACCACCCAGGTCACACATACACATACACGCACACACACACACATACACGCACACACACATGCAACCAGGAACATCAAAACATAAATAATGCAAGAAATAGCAATATAAAGAAATTGTGTTGTGACATGTTCAGACTGAAACTTTTTAAATCATTCTGAAAACGGCATATAAGTGTTGTGAAGTTTTATCAATGTCCTGATCTCGTTTTATTCACTGCTTGTTCTCTCTCTCTCGCTCTCTCTCTCTCTGTGTCTCTATTCTGACCATCCAGTCTATTTGGTTAATGACAGTGGTTTCCTGCTTCCTCTGTCACAGCGAGATCACTCAAGATTGACTTTGAAATTGGAAGTCTCCCTTACGGGCAGCAGTGAGAGCTATTAGTATTTTGCTAGGGCATTGTGGATGAGGGTGGCGGATAGGTGTCATGTGACCCCAGATGCAAAGGTTGTGTGTTCAAACCCCATCCCAAACATTAACCCGAACCATTAACTTCGATATTTGACATTTAGAGCAACTTTGAAATTTGATGTTTGGAGAAAAGTGCAAAAACTTCTGAACTGTGAGAGCCTGTTGGCCTTCAAAAACACATCTGGCTCTGACACACACACACACACACACACACACACACACACACACACACACACACACACACACACACACACACACACACACACACACACACACACACACACACACACACAGGGTAGGGGTCAAGAGATCAGAGTCACACTGTGCATCTCTTCCAGTTGATGGCTTAACGAAGATACAAACGATTAGGAGAAAATAATAACACATTAGGCTATCATTAAATAAATAGGATAGCCTATTTAACGTTTTAATGCAAAACACAAAATGTCAGTATTAGTAGTAGTGTTTATGCGTAGCTCAGTCATAAAGCGGAATAGTGCATATCATGATTGCAACACTGTCATCCACACACCCTCCTATTTGGCCACCCATCTGATCTCACACTCACACAGGACACTTACCGAGGACACAGTATAATAGGCTAGCTTTTCTTTGTAGTACTGCTGACCTGCCAATCTTTTTGTCTTTGGTGACCCTTACACGCTGTGAGGGTGTCTATGTTTGTGATCATGATTCATGTAAAAATGTATGGCTTAACACAAAATAATGGTTTTAGGCATAATCCTCAGGACTGATCTCACTGTACGGACATTCTGCTATCTGACACGTGCTTTTCCTGTACCTCTCTGCATTCCTATTAGACATGGAGCACCCTCCCCGCTCCTGCAGCTTCCATTGATCAGTACTATACTGTACACTGAGTGTACAAAACATTAGGAACACCATCCTAATATTGAGTTGCACCCCTTTTTGCCCTCAGAACAGCCTTAATTCGTCGGGACATGGACTAGAAGATGTCGAATGTGTTCTACAGGAATGCTGGCCCATGTTGACTCCAATGCTTTCCACAGTTGTCAAGTTGGCTGGATGTCCTTTGGGTGGTGAACCATTATTGATGCACACGGGAAACTGTTGAGCATGAAAAACCCAGCAGTGTTGCAGTTCTTGACATACTCAAACCAGTGCGCCTGGCACCTACTACCATACCCCGTTCAAAGGCACTTAAATCTTTTGTCTTGCCCATTTACCCTCTGAATGTCACACATACACAATCCATGTCTCAATTATCTCAAGGCTTAAAAATCCTTCTTTAACATGTCTCCTCCCCTTCATCTACACTGATTGAAGTGGATTTAAGCGGTGACATCAATAAGGGATCCTAATATTTAGTACACTCAGTGTAATGGATCAATCTCAGTGTGACTGCCAGGATGTGTACGACATGGGACATTTCTGCCTTGCTGATGCATGTGAAATAGTGGACCCTTACGAACAGAGGAGGAGACAGGAACACAGACCTGCAACAAGGGCTAAATGGTTCATTTACTGGTGCAGGAGTGCAGGGTGTTCGTAAGAACTGTGATTGAAAGACAAAATCTATGTAGACCTACATGAAACAAAAATTAAATTGTCTTATCTGAATAAACTTTACAAGATATAAATCAACAAATTGCTAAAAACAAATGTGTAAGCTGCATGGAACAGCTCACAGAACCATTGTGCATTGGGCCTGTAGCCCCTCTGTTCCACAACAACCTAAAGTAAACTGTGTTATGCTGCATTCATGACCAAGTGGGAAAGTAGTTATTACCAGTTGTGAAATATGAGTTGGTGCATTCACATTTCGAACTGGGAAATATCATCAAACATGTAGGTCATTAGAAGACTTCCAGAGCTGATTTCACTTTCTAAATCAAAAGTAAAATTAACAGTTTACATTTTGTATGAACAATTTGTTTTTTGTTCATACCATAAACAACAACTGCTGAAGATGTGTAATGCTTGCTGTCTTTTTTTGTTGACAAATGATGTCAGAGAGGTGCAAGTGGGAACCTGGGATGATAGATGAGTTTCCCACTAGTAACTACCAGTTGGAGGGGCGTTCAAGTCGCATGCTTTACGAAATTACGAGATGTTGTGAATGCAGCATTAGCACACAAGGCAATTGCTTATCTTTTCCCTGGACAATATAATCTGGTCCAATAACAGGGGTATATATGGTGCTTTCAAGACAACTCCGAAACATCCGAACCTCCAAATTAAAATGTGCTTTAGTTATTTGCGTAGAGCTTCATCCTGGTTGATTCTGTGCCTTTCCAAGAGGGAAACTCGGCGCTCATCTTTCTACAACGAGTTTTCAAGTCTGAAATTTTGAAGTTTCTGAGTTCTGAGTTGTCTTGAAAGCGGTAAAAGGCCTTCAAACAGATAGGCCTAAACTAAGTAGGTGTTCTTAATAATAAACAATTAATTGTTAACAGGAATCATCTCAATGTATTTCCAGTACACAATCAATAATTAACATTAGTGAACATTAGGTAAAAATGTCTTCCGCAATGACATCATACCAATTAATAACAGTGAAAAATAAGAAATAGTCAGGGAATATTCAGGGACTAATGTTGTAGTCCTTGAATGGGGGGATGAATGGAAGAGAATTAGCGCGATTGAGTAATGAAACCTATATGTGCAAATGACTGTGCTGGCTGCAGTCCACAAAGTCACACCATCCACTGTAGCCTACTAAATAAGAAACTCAAGACTGACAATACATTAGGCTACTATACTGAGACAGTAATGTGTGTGCCTACAGATGCACCACAGAATCAAGGCAGACATTGTCAGTCATGTAGAACATGATCTGAGACAGTGTCACTGACACACTATCTGCAGCTACAGGCAAGGGGATAGCTGTGTGTGTGTTTACACGTCTTTTTAATGTTGATGGAGAAAAGGTGATCTCAACTGATATATACAAGGGTAGGCTACTGACCCCCCTTGTGGTGGCTTGGTGAACAACATCAAACTTTAAGAATGGCCCAGACCTGGCGATGTCAACAGTATAACATTATCTTAATCAGACCAACATAGTGATAGAGTAATGTCTTGCAAACCTACACAACATACCTTGGGTTGTCTGCTAATGTGGGAGGGTCTGGGGATGATAGGGTACTTTACCGCAACCTCTAAACCCATCACTACCTCAGGATCCCCCTCAGGACTGTCTGACAGGCTAGGGCAAGCCGGAAAGGTCTTAAATATGTAGTTCTCTCTCCCTGCTGGTAGACCGTTGGAGTTGGTACCATTCAGAGTTCTTGTTCTGGTGTGTATAGAGATACAGCTGACAGTTCTGTGATGCGGCTGGTGTTCTACGGGGGCGTCTGGTTTGGGAACCAGCTGGCAGAGAACCGGGCCTACCGTCACAGGGGGTTCTAGATCGGTTCTGCTGGATTGGGAGGGGTCCGGGTCCAGGGACTGTATAGAGTCAGCTGTAACGTCTGGAGGACTGCTGAAACAGTGGCGCAACGCAGAACAGGGGAAACCTTGCATGCTGATGGGATATAGAGTCACAGGAAAAATAACCAAATAAAAACCCCCACGACAACACCACTGTCCGGGTAGTGTTTCCCCACAATGGCTCTGTCAGGAGTCAGTCAAGCTCTATCAGTCAGTCAATCTCACCCTGTGTGTTTCTGAGTCCTCCAGCTTCAACACATCTTTTTTCTCCACCCATGATTTAGTTTGATCTAAATACTTTGTAAGCCAATTCTTTATCTCTGTCTGGCTCAGTCTGGGGGTCCTGGTCTCCACTCCTCTGCCTGGTTGTGAATAGCTCTTTTCTTCCTCTCTCCTCCCTCTCTCTGTGGTAGTACACAGGCTGGAATTAACTTTTCAGCCCCGCGAACCCCTCTACCTGCCTTCCTGCTGTGTGTGTGTGTGTTTGTGTGTGTGTTTCAGGGGCAGTGTGTGTGCTGGGTGTCTGATTACCTATGCAGATACTCCCCAGTCCGCCAGTCAATTGGTGGAATGCTGGGTCTGGGCCAAGCTGTTCAGTTGCTGCTGGCCTCTGGTTACCCACTGATTCAGAGTCAGCTACTTTTAAACCTTATTTCACCACTCTTTGCTAATGAACACATTGGAACCTAGAACAGGGGTTAGCGTATACAGGGTAAATTGTCTGTTATGGTTGGATGGGTATCAAGGTCCATGACAGCTCAGGTAAGACCTCCAGTAAGAGAGAGCATTGATGGAATAAGTACCCAATTTTCATACTTGAGTAAAAGCAAAGATACAGTACATTAATAGAGAATGACTCAAGTAAAAGTGAAAGTCACCCAGTAAAATACTGCTTGATTAAAAGTCTACATTTATTTGGTTTTAAATATATGTTTTAAAAGTAAATGTTATTGCTAAAATATACTGACTATACCAAACATTAGGAACTCCTTCCTAATATTAAGTTTCACCCCCTTTTGCCCTAAGAACAGTCTTAATTTGCCAGGGCATGGATTCTACAAGGTGTCGAAAGCGTTCCACAGGGATGCTGGCCCGTGTTGGCTCCAATGCTTCCCACAGTTGTGTCAAGTTGGTTGGATGTCTTTTGGGTGGTGGACCATTCTTGATACACACAGGAAACTGTTAAGGGTGAAACACCCAAAAGCGTTGCAGTTCTTGACACAAACTGGTGTGCCTGGCACCTACTACCATACCCTGTTTAAAGGCACTTACATACCCTCTGTATGGCATACACACAATCCATGTCTCAATTGTCTTAAGGCTTAACAATCCTTCTTTAAACTGTCTCTTCCCATTCATCTAAACTGAATGAAGTGGATTTAGCAAGTGACATCAATAAGGGATCATAGCTTTCACCTGGATTCACCTGGTCAGTCTATGTCATGGAAAAAGCAGGTGTTCTTAATGTTTTGTATACTCAGTGTAAAAGTAAAAGTATAAATAATTAAAAAATCCTTATATTAAGCAAACCAGATGGCACCCTTTTCTTGTTTTTTAAATGAATTTACGGATAGCCAGAGGTACACTCCAACAAGACATCATTTACAAATGAATTTACAAACAAATGTCACGACTTCCACCGAAGTCGGCTCCTCTCCTTGTTCTGGCGGTGTTTCTCATATTCCATTGGTTTTGTCTTGTTCCATTACACACCTGGTTTTCATTCCATAATTACTGCATGTATTTAGTCCTCTGTTCCCCTCCATATCTTTGTGTGTAATTGTTTGTTTTGTTATGTGGATATTGTCAGGCGCTTTACTTTTGCTATGTTCCGTGTTTTTGTCACGTTATTGTTTTTATGTGCTGTCATTATTGGAACGGAATTAAAGTGCGCCTGTTCACTACACTCTGCTCTCCTGCACCTGACTTCGTCTCCCGTACACACCCTTGACAACAAAGCGTTTGTGTTTAGTGAGTCCGCCAGATCAGAGGCAGTAAGGATGACCAAGGATGCTCTCTTTATGAGCGTGTGAATTGGGCCATTTTTCTGTCCTGCTAAGCAAGTACTTTTAGGTGTCAGGGAAAATATATGGAGTAAAAAGTACATTAAAAGTAAAAAAATATAAATAGTAAAGTGAAGTACAGATTTAAGTAGTACTTTTAATTATTTTCACTTAAGGACTTTATCTCTCTCTCTCTCAGTGGTGCAGAGAGAGAGCTTGGCATATCTCCCCACAGCATGAGATAAAGGACAATAGAGGGTCAGCTGCTCGGGGTGATTGACTGATACTTAAATATTCATACAGGTGAAAGTGTCCGTTTATCAGTCACTCATCCAGCCCACTCTATCATCACACATGCATATTTTATAACGCTTTATAATGCTTTGTAATGATGAGTGGTGAGGCAGCAGCTTCCCATTCAATTTCAAATTGCAAAAACCTTTCCTATCTAGAACTTGTAATTGAGCAAGACAGGATGCACAGAGAGTTTACAGAGGAGTCAATAGTCAACACAGATTAGACAGGAAATAGTAGCAAATATAGTTATCAAATCAAACTTTATTTGTTAAATGCGCCGAATACAACAAGTGTAGACCTTACCGTGAAATGTTTACTTACAAACCCTTAACCAACAGTGCAGTTCAAGAAGAGTTTTATTTACCAAATAAAATAAAGTAAAAAATAAACAGTAACACAATAACGAGGCTATATACAGGGAGTACTGGTACTGAGTCAGTGTGCGGGGGTACAGGTTAGTCGAGGTTATTTGTACATGTAGGTAGGGGTGAAGTGACTATGCATAGATAATAAACAGCGAGTAGCAGCAGTGTACAAAACAAATGGAGGGGAGGGGTGGTGTCAATGTAAATAGTCCGGTGGCCATTTGATTAATTGTTCAGCAGTCTTATGGCTTGGGGGTGGAAGCTGTTAAGTAACCTTTTGATCCTAGACTTGGCGCTCCGGTACCGCTTTCCGTGCGGTAGCAGAGAAAACAGTCTATGATATGGGTGACTGGAGTCTCTGACAATTTTATTGGCTTTCCTATGACACCGGCTATTATAAAGGTCCTGGGTGGCAGGATGCTTGGCCCCAGTGATGTACTGGGCCATACGCACTACCCTCTGTAGCGCCTTACGGTCAGATGCCAAGCAGTTGCCATACCAGGCAGTGATGCAACCGGTCAGGATGCTCTCGATGGTGCAGCTGTAGAACTTTTTGAGGATCTTTTTTTCAGACAGTTGTATGTCATTCCTGGTGTAACAGTGTAGGTTCCGTCCCTCTCTGCGCCCCAACCTGGGCTCGAACCAGGGACCCTTGCACACATCAACAACTGACACCCACGAAGCATCGTTACCCATCGCGCCACAAAAGCCACGGCCCTTGCAACGCAAGGGGAACAACCACTTCAGGTCTCAGAGCGAGTGACGTCACCGATTGAAATGCTATTAGCGCGCACCACCGCTAACTAACTAGCCATTTCACATCGGTTACACTGGCCCTCACCATTTCCCCCACTGCCCACTCCTGCTTGTCGGTCAGCACACGGCCACCACCATGGGGTCTTCAGTCAATTCTGAACAGAGTATACTGTCAGTAGATCATACTATAAGAATACTGTAACACGTTTTGTACATTTACATGCATTACAATATGTAATTTACTGTAAATGTAATCAGTGGCGATTTTAGCATATAAATCTTGGTGGGGAAAACCCCTCAAAATGTGGGATGCATGCCAGCAAAGCCACTGCACCACACAACACCAAATAATACATGAATTGCACTATAACAGTGACAAACGGTGCCCACAAAATATTAGGGTTTACATAAGTCCCAACAACAGTCCCAACACTTTAGCACTGCTACACCTGGCTATCAGCAGAGCCTTGCCTGGCAGCGAAACAATTCCTACAGCCTCACCACACGACAACGCCATTCGGTTGGCTGATGCTGAAAGAAAGGAGAAGGCCGGCAGAACGCTGACAGATCTAGGAGAGCAACTGAAAGCACAATCTGACAGGGAGACATGGTTCTGCTACAGCAACCAAAACAGAACAAGTTGATAACTACCTTTGAACCAGAACCATACACTGTTGTGGACAGGAAGGGGAACTCTGTTGTCCTGGAAAGGAATAGGAAGAGGGCCACGCGACATGTTCAACTTCAGCTTCGACCCCAAAGACTCAGACAACAAGCTGTGCATCTGAAGGACTACAGTATGTTAGATAGACATGTTGCCATAATGGAGCAAAATAATCTCAACGGCAGTCTACCCCTAGCCATCACAGAAATGTTCTGGCAAGAACTATTGTCAAAGAAACATTGTTAACAAAAGAGTTCCCGAAATGTAACCAGTGTTATGGTTAAAGAAATTAGAAGTAAACATTACAGTATGTTGTTGTTGGAAAATATGTTAATACTGTATACGAGAGATACCTTATTTTGAGTACTAGATAATGTCTTGTTACGTTATAATGCATAGATCTACAGTTTGGAGATGTGCTATCATAGTGGTTCGTCAAGCAGAAGAGGAGGTATGTAAGTGTATTAGCGACACCTAGTGGTCCAATACCAGTGGGGCACTCGAAGTCACGTGAGGAACGGAGGGGGGATGCTTGGTGAACGAGAAATACTTTGGTAGTCAATGATTCTCGTGAGTCCGAGTCAAGTCGGCACGTTACAATAACGTTTATCAGACCATTGTTTCATGAGGCGTTAGACATCGCTTTATTTCCTGCTTCCTATTATGCGGTCTCGGTCTTGGTTTATCGGTGGTAGGGCGCTCCTCGTTTCTCTCCAAGTGGCAGTCGGGGCTAAGGGACCACATCCATGCACAGAGGTAAGATCCACTCGCAGGACACAGATAATGTGTGTTGTCGGAGTCATTGTTACCATAAGTATTTTCTGTATTCTAATAATAGGCTATGCATGTAACTGGAAAACACAGGCACGTGTTATTTACCAGTTTACCCATTCAAATAGAGTCAGAACAGGACTGTGAGTTTAGGCACATACTGAGAACATGACCGCTAACGTAGGCTATTGTTATTACACCAACCTGAAACTAATACGATTAAGAATTGATGACGCTACACTTCTGGTCAGATTCATATGTTTATCTAATATAAAAACACACAGCATAGAGAGACACACTACTCATCCAGCTTCTCAGAGTACCTGTCAGTCATGCCATCAGTCAGTCCTGTCTGTGGGATTCCTGCGGGATTGTTGCTTAGGACACTTGTACTGTTTAGGCCAAGGCAATGCGTGACTTAGTATGGTGAAGGGGTTCAGAGGTGTCTGTGTGTTTTGCGTGTGTGCTGTGTCTCACCACTCAGGGCAGACTCAGTTTCTTGCATGGAGCTGCCTTTCTCTCTCTCTCTCTCTCTCTCTCTCTCTCTCTCTCTCTCTCTCTCTCTCTCTCTCTCTCTCTCTCCCGTTGCACAGGGCAGGCAACAACCTCAATTCAAATAAAATTGTGTCACATGCTTCATAAACAACAGGTGCAGACTAACAGTGAAATGCTTACATACGGGCCCTTCCCAACAATGCAGAGGAATAATAGAAAAGTAATAACACGTTTTAATAAATACACATTGAGTAACGATAACTTGGCTATACACAGGGTAACAGTACCAAGTCGATGTGCAGGGGTACGAAGTTATTTAGGTAGATAATGTTTGTACATATAAATACTGTAGGAATAAGTGACAGATAATAAACAGTAGCAGCAGCATTATGTGATGAGTCAAAAAAGTTAGTGCAAAAAGGGTCAATGAAGATAGTCCGGGTAACTATTTAACTAACTATTTAACAGTCTTATGGCTTGGCAGTAGATGCTGTTCGGGGTCTTGTTGGTTCCAGACTTAGTGCATTAGACACTACAGAGGGTAGTGCGTACGACCCAGTACATCACTGGGGCCGAACTCCCGGCCACCCAGGACCTATATACTACTGTAAGTGGTATCAGAGGAAGGCCCAAAAAATTGTCAGACCAGTCACCCAAGTCATAGACTGTTGTCTCTGCTACCTCACGGCAAGCGGTACCGGAGCGCCAAGTCTAGGTCCAAGTACCCCCTGTATATAGCCTTGTTATTGTGTTACTTTTTATAATGTTTTTTACTTCAGTTTATTTAGTATATATTTTCTTAACTCTATTTCTTAAACTGCATTGTTTGTTAAGGGCTTGTAAGTAAGCATTTCACGTAAAAGGTTACACCTGTTGTATTCGGCGCATGAGACAAATAAAATTTGATTTGAGATGTATATTGTCCTTGTTCAGCCTCGACTCTGAGAAACATAGTATGTTTCGCCAGTGTGTCCGCACATCGGCCTCTCTTTACGCCACCATTTTCTTTTTGAGTCTGGGGATTAGGGCCTGGTCCGGGGTGAGTAGTATGTCCTGCGCCTCCGACTTGTTGAAGATGCAATGTTCATCCATTTCGAGCCTGTTTCATTCAGACTAACACAAACTCAGAATTTACTTTGCAGTCAGTAACAGTAACTTACCAGGGCATTGCTCTGCACTTCCACAAGACTACCATGAATCAGAAAACAAGCCCTACATTTAGCCTGGGCCAACTCTCCTCCTGGAGAGCCACTGGATATGCATGCTTTTGCTGTAGTCTGGCCCTTTAGAACACACCTGATTCTGCTAATTAATGTCCCGATGAGCAGCTGCTTGGAATTAAGTATATTAGAGAAGGGCTGGAGCAAAAGCCTGCACACCCTGTAGCTTTGCAAAAGGGTTGGTCACCCCTGGTCCAGTGGAATGTCTTTAGAATGACACCATGTGAAAGTAAACCTGATATAGCAGGGCTTGAGGTTTAGCTCAAAATGATTTCTCCTGAAACAGACTTCTTCTCCTATCAGGTAACACATGACAGACGTGCAGAATATAGCCTCTTCTGTTGAGTCACGGTATGGAGGAATAGATAATGAATGTTTATGGCCTGATTATTGATTGGCATGAATCTTAGTGTTGCATAGCTCAGTCATTCCTAAGAGAAAGAGAGGGGGAAAGTTTAACTTCTTGCGGATTAGTGGGACGCTAGCCATTTCGAAAACTTCCGGTAAAATTGCAGAGCGCCAAATTCAAATTAAATGACTATAAATATTAAACTTTCATGAAATCACAAGTGCAATACATCAAAATAAAGCTTAACTTGTTGTTAATCCAGCTGCCGTGTCAGATTTCAAAAAGGCTTTACGGCGAAAGCAAACCATGAGATTATCTGAGGACAGCGCCTAGCACACAAATGCATAACAAATCATATTCAACCAGGGAGTTGCGACACCAAAGTCAGAAATAGCGATATAATATATGCCTTACCTTTGAAGATCTTTTTCTGTTGGCACTCCAAAAGGTTCCAGTTACATTACAAATGGACCTTTTGTTCGATAAAGTCTCAGTTTAGCTGGCGCGCTTCAGTCAATAATCCACTCGGTTTCCCTCCTTCAAAATGCAAACAAAATGAATCCCAAACGTTACCAATAAACTTATCCAAACAAGTCAATCAAGATTTATAATCAAACAATAGGTACCCTAATACGCAAATAAACGATAAAATTTAAGACGGAGAATCGTTATCGTCTTTACCGGAGAAAAATACCAAAGAACATGCTCTCATTCACGCGCTTGGAAACACTTACAGCCAAAATGGGAGCCACCTAGAAAAACTACAATTTCTGGCTCATTTTTCCCAAAAAACAGCCTGAAACTCTTTCTAAAGACTGTTGACATCTAGTGGAAGCCCTAGGAACTGCACGATTTCGCCCTATTATAAAAGTGCCAGCCATTGAAATCAGTGGTAGGATGACATTTATTTGGGGGGGATGGTTTGGCCTCGGGGTTTCGCCTGCCATTTCAGTTCTGTTATACTCACATATATTATTTTAACCTCTCTAGGGTAGGTGGGACGAAATCGTCCCACCTACAATTACAATAATACTGAATGAACACTGTTTAATTTTAACTTAATACACAAATAAAAATCTATTTAGTCTCAAATAAATAATGAAACATGTTCAATTTGGTTTAAATAATGCAAAAACAGTGTTGGAGAAGAAAGTAAAAGTGCAATATGCGCCATGTAAAAAAGCTAATGTTTAAGTTCCTTGCTCAGAACATGAGAACATGTGAAAGCTGGTGGTTCCTTTTAACAAGAGTCTTCAATATTCCCAGTTAAGAAGTTTTAGGTTGTAGTTATTATATGAATTTTGATGCTTTGACTATTTCTCTCTATACCACTTGTATTTCATGTACCTTTGACTATTGGATGTTCTTATAGGCACTTTAGTATTGCCAGCCTAAGAGCTGCTGGCAAATGCAGTAAAGTGCTGTTTGAATGAATGCTTATGAGTCTGCTGCTGCCTACCACTGCTCAGTCAGACTGCTCTATCAAATATCAAATCATAGACTTAATTATAATATAATAAACAAACAGAAATACGAGCCTTTGGTCATTAATATGCTCAAATCCAAAAACAAAATGTTTATTCTTTCAGTGAAATACGGAACCGTTCCGGATTTTATCGAACGGGTGGCAACCCTAAGTCTAAATATTGCTGTTACATTGCTCAACCTTCAATGTTATGTCATAATTATGTAAAATTCTGGCAAATTAATTACGGTCTTTGTTAGGAAGAAATGGTCTTCACACAGTTTGCAACGAGCCAGGTGGGCCAAACTGCTGCATATACACTGACTCTGCTTGCACTGAACACGGCTCTTTTTGTGACACTTGGTGGTTCCAAACTTCTAACATTTAAGAATGACGGAGGCCACTGTGTTCTTGGGGACCTTCAATGCTGCAGAAATGTTGTGATACCTTTCCCCAGATTTGTGCCTCGACACAAGCCCGTCTCAGAGCTCTATGGACAATTCCTTCGACCTCATGACTTGGTTTTTGCTCTGTCATGCACTGTCAACTGTTTGACCTTCATATAGACAAGTGTGTGCTAGAGATGAAACGGTATGAAAATGTCATATCCCAATTATAGTGACCAGTATTATCGCATTTATCAGTGTTATCGCGGTATTGTTAAAATGTGCCGGAAATGTTCAAAAAGTACTGATACACACACTGAAATAATTTCGCAAAGTTTTATATTGAAAACCAACAAACAACAAATAAAATTAGCAGCACTATGCACTTTTTGTGTGCATAAACATAAAAATAATAACATTAAAGATGGCACCATGTGGCCATGAGAGGTAAAAGTTTCCCTAATGCAGGTTTTAATGAACACAACCTTAAGTAAGTAAATCAAATGTGCATATAAAAGCAACACAAGTAAAGCAATGTGCATGTAAGAACAATACAACCATATGTAAACAAATCCAATGTGCAGGTGTTGACATTAAAATAACAACACAAAATATGTAAACAAATCCAATGAACAGCCCTGATTGTATGTCTGTTCTCTCCTTCATAAAGAAATAAGGTGCTGCTGGTCTAACATCCTGTATGTATGCATCTTTGTTCACTTGAGATTGAAATATAAAAATGTCAGCATATTTACTTTGTCCAGTTTAAGTAGTGATCTGCAAGGAGAGACAATGTGCCCGCTGCCACTGAACACTCTCTCTGATGGCACGCTGGTTGCTGGGATGCACAAAAGCTTCCTGGCAACCCTGGCAAGGTGAGGCAGCTCTGTTGCGTGGCCTCTCCACCACACCAGTGGATCCTCTTCTGCTGGAATGGTTGGGGCCCCTCCACCACACCAGTGGATCCTCTTCTGCTGGAATGGGTGGGGTCCCTCCACCACACCAGTGGATCCTCTTCTGCTGGAATGGGTGGGGTCCCTCCACCACACCAGTGGATCCTCTTCTGCTGGAATGGGTGGGGTCCCTCCACCACACCAGTGGATCCTCTTCTGCTGGAATGGGTGGGGCCCCTCCACCACACCAGTGGATCCTCTTTTGCTGGAATGGGTGGGGCCCCTCCACCACACCAGTGGATCCTCTTCTGCTGGAATGGGTGGGGCCCCTCCACCCCACCAGTGGATCCTCTTCTGCTGGAATGGATGGCAAAGAAAGGTAGACCTTGATCTCTTCTTTCACTCTGTCTTCTGAGGTGGTCGGAATCTGACCCTCTTCACCTCTCTGCTGCCTTGTTGAGGTAATCTTTCTCAGCAACCCAGCCAGGACTTTCCCTTCCGATGCCGCTGTGGGGGTGATGGTGGTGGAGGTGCTGCTGGTGCTTTGTGGTTCTACCTGACTTGTGCAGCTGCCAGCTTCAAGGCCTCCTGGACACAGCTGGCAGTGTCAACTTTTGCAGCCCCAGGCTCATCTAAAAAGCTCCTTTTGAAGCGGGGGTCAATGAAACAAGCCATGCGCATGACTCTCTTTCCCATCTCTGTGTATCTGTTGATAAGGTCTTCTCTCATTACCCTTTTCATCTCCTTGGTCAGGGATGGCTCCGGGTGATGTGGTCCAGTCAGGCTTGATGGCTGACAGTGTCACTCGTGTCTCTGAGGCAAGTGCATCCGTAAACGTGCTCAGAGGTTCAAGGAGCTGGCACAGTTGCTCAATGACACTTATGTTGGCATCCTTGGGCATCAGATGCCATGTTCCTCTTTCTCCAGCCAGTGTTGCACAGACTGGCTGCTGTTGGCTGAGGAAACACTCAAGCATCTTGTGTGTAGATCCCCATCGGGTCACCACATCATGGATCAGAGCCTTCTGTGGCATGTTGAGGGCAGCTTGCTTTTCTCTCAGTTCTCTCCTTCTCTTCCAGCTCTGCGAGAAGCCTTGGACCAGATGACGGCAGGCCTTGACTGCTGTGTCAACTCCCTGAATTTTCAGAGCCTTTGAGATGGCCAGGTTCAAATTATGGCCAAAACACCCAAGCCACAGATCTGGGAACTCTTTAAAAGCCTTGATCTTGTTTGTGGTTATACACACCAGGTCTGTCTTGTTGATCCCCCACTCTTCCAGCATATTCTCAAAAAACTCTGATGTTGTGATCTTCTGGGAAGAACTGTGTTTCCAGGCAGTTTGATTCCAGTTGCCAGTCTGGGGTGAGGTAATGGTTAGTGAAGCTAATGTAGGGTTGACCACCCCCGCTGGTCCAGAGGTCAGTAGTTGCAGCAAACCATGTGCCTTGAGCCAAACTTTTTCCAACATCAGCTTTAACCTGGTTGTACAGGTTTGGGATTTCAGTCTTGTAAAAGAATGTTCATGATGGCACTTTGTAGTGAGGCACGGCAACCTTCAACAGCCTCAGAAAGCCAGGCCTCTCAACAATTTGAAATGGCATCATGTGCTTTGCAATGTAATATGAAAGGGCTGCAGTGAGGTCTTGAGCATTTTTTGATGTGGGTGCATAAACAGCCTGCCTTTTAAATGCTTGCTCGAGTGTCTGTCAAAACTGTAGATGAGGAGGGACCGGTAGCATCACTGGGTTTGCCTGCTGCACGCCCACTCTGTAAACAAGGGAATAGCAAATGTATATTATTATTCACACACACACAATCTTCTGTGTTGCATTTGAGTACATGCAATGGCCCCATGCACAATTGACATAAATACAGGAGTCTTGTGCAGGAGTCTATAGTGTTTCTCCTGTTGGAACACTTTTACAACCAAGTCGACTGCCGGATTTTAAATGAACAAAATATGTTGGTTGGGTAACTAAACTACATAATGTGTTATTGTGTGCAATGGGCGAATAGTATGCAGACACACGATGTAACGAGTGCGCTGAGAGTCGGGAAGCCAGTACAGGGAGTGAGTGTTTTAATAAATAAACAAAACAATAAACACGAAACACAAACAACGCACCGACATGAAAGAGTCAACACCTGAGGAAGATGGAGTCCAGGTGAGTGTCATGAGGCCATGGTGCGCTTGACGATGGTGACAGGTGTGCGGGATAATCAGCAGCCTGATGACCTAGAGGCCGGAGAGGGAGTATACGTGACACACGACGCATACAGCAGCAGAACAACGTGTAGTGTTTTTACAAGAGTAGGTAACACTGAAAGCTTCAGTTTACATTATTGACAAGCTATTAGCAAGTTAGACAGACAAACATGACATTTTCCCCCATTCCGAAGTCCCCACATCATGCATTGAGCTAAAAGTTAACTTACCTTGCATTCGCTATAAAGTAGTGGGTGGTGGTCACGAAGATGACTCAAGATTTTTTATTTATTTTTTGATGTTCTGCAGTGACCATCTTTGATTAAGTTTCCCTCAGCACTCTTGTAAAACCAAAAATACGACCACACTTCAGATTTGATCCTCTTAGAAGGCAAAACAAATCTTCAGAGCGCTGTCACTGCCTTCCACCATGTTTTCACACAAAACAAAATCCACGTTGCATGCTGTGCCTGCGTCAGACTGTTGCTAACTTTGGTTGATTCTGGACAGTATTTACCGAGAGTTTTTCAAACCACGGTAATCAAACATGGTTTTAATGATAATTAAAATTTGAAATGGTAATACTAACCGTGTGGAATTTTATTGTGAAACCGGTAACTGTGTCATCCCTAGTGTGTGCCTTTCCAAATCATGTCCAAATTGAATTTACCACAGGTGGACTCCCATCAATCTGTAGAAACATCTCAAGGATGATCAATGGAAACAGGATGCACCTGAGCTCAATTTTGAGTCTCATAGCAAAGGGTCTGAATACATATGTAAATAAGCTATGTATTTGTATTAAATTTGCAAAAAATGGTAACGTTTTTTTCCGCATTGTTATTATGAGATATTGTGTGTAGATTGCTGAGGCATTTCTTTTATGTAATCCATTTTAGAATAAGGCTGGAATGTGGAAAAAGTCAAGGGGTCTGTAATACTTTCCGAAGGCACTGTATGCATGTGTGTATGTTGCACGGGGCAGGAAGTCCGGTGTCCAGTTGTCCAGATGGGATAGGGCGGTGCGCTGGTGATTGCATCATCTGTGGACCTATTGGGGTGGTATGCAAAATGAAGTGGTCTAGGGTGTCGAGTAAGGTGGAGGTAAACACTCCAGCCACCTGGTCTGCACGTGCTCTGAGGATGCGGCTAGCGATGGGCCAGCAACCTTGTGAGGGTTAACATGCTTAAATGTCTTACTCACGTCGGCCACAGAGAACGAGAGCCCACAGTCCTCGGGAGCGGCCCACATCGGTGGCACTATGTTCTCCTCATCATCTGTGGACCTATTATGGTGGTATGCAAAATGAAGTGGTCTAGGGTGTCGAGTAAGGTGGAGGTAAACACTCCAGCCACCTGGTCTGCACGTGCTCTGAGGATGCGGCTAGCGATGGGCCAGCAACCTTGTGAGGGTTAACATGCTTAAATGTCTTACTCACGTCGGCCACAGAGAACGAGAGCCCACAGTCCTCGGGAGCGGCCCACATCGGTGGCACTATGTTCTCCTCAAAGCGGGCAATGAAGGCGTTTAGCTTGTCCTGGAGCAAGACATCGATGTCCGCAACATGGCTGGTTTTTCCTTTGTAGTCCGTGATTGTCTATAGACCCTGCCACACACGTCTCGTGTCTGAGCCGTTGAATTGCGTCTCCACTTCGTCTCTGTACTGACGTTTTGCCTGTTTCATTGCATAAAGGAGGGCATAACTACACTGTTTGTATTCTACCATGTTCCCAGTCACCTTGCCGTGGTTAAATGTGGTGCTTCGCGCTTTCAGTTTTACGCGAATGCTGCCATCTATCCACAGTTTTTGGTTTGGGTAGGTTTTAATAGTCACAGTGGTAACAACATCCCCTATACACTTCCTGATGAACTCAGTCACCGTGTCAGTGTATGCATCAATGTTATTCTCAGAGGCAACCCGGAACATATCCCAGTCCGCATAATCAAAACATTCTTGAAGCATGGATTCTGATTGGTCAGACCAGCGTTGAATAGACCTTTGCACGGGTACTTCCTGTTTGAGTTTCTTTCTATAGAAAGGGAGGAGCAGAATGGAGTCGTGATCTGATTTGCTGAAGGGAGGGTGGGGGAAGGCCTAGTAGCCATCCCGGAAGGGAGAGTATACATGGCTAAGACTATAATCGAAGATAATTCTCTTGAGAGGTAATACAGTCTGCATTTGATTGGTGAACCAAAGGACTTGTACGTTTTCCCAATCAGACCATGAGTAGTTAATCATGAAACATACACCTCCGCCTTTCTTCTTCCCAGAGTGTTCTTTATTCCTGTCTGTGCGATGTACTGAGAACCCAGCTGGCTGTATGGACGGGGACAGTATATACAGAGAGAGCCAATGATTCCGTGAAACAGTATATGTTACAGTCCCCAGTCCCTAGAATTCATGTTTTGAACATGTTCTTCTTGGCCGTGGGCATTCTGCAGTGTCGGCCAGAGGGAAGCCTCTCGAACTGAGGGTGTAGAGGGTTCGCCAACGACAGCCAGTACCTTCCTTTTGGTTGCCTTGTGGAACAGACTGCTCAACTGTGCCTGAGGTCGACCAATTACTTTGCTGGCTGTGCTTACTATGCTGGTTAGTTTGCTTTTGCTCCTCACTCTCTAATCACCATACCAGACTGTCATATTAAATGTGAGGATACTCTCCACCAGACGGCTTTACACCCTCTCTAGAACATCCTGGCTGACCCTGAACCCCTTCAATTTCCTGATTAAAAAGAGGTACTGGCTTCCTTTAAAAACATTTAAAAAAAAAAGACATTCTGCATTCTTTGTAAAGCTCAGCTTGTCATCAATTTGTGGCCCTAGGTATTTAAAAACAACAAATTATTTCCACTGGTTGGTCCTTCAGGTAGAGTTGTTGGGACATTGGCAGGTTGTTGCCATTGATGATCAGCTCATTTGTCTTGTCCACACTGACGTGGAGGCCACTTGACCAGCACCATTCTTGAAGTTTGCTGGCCTGTTTAAAATAGCTGTCCCCATCTGACGTAGCATCTTTAAAAAAAAGCCATGTCATCCGTGTACTTGAAAAGGCACAAATTGTTTCCTTGGATCTTCATCTTGTTAGTGTAGATAGAAAACAACTATGGTGAAAGGACACACCCCTGTGTTTAGGGTCAGTTCATCAGAGGGCCCCATTCATGAGAACCCTGTGTGGGTGGGTGGGCGAGCAGTCAGTTAAGTCCTTGATCCCATCTGCGAGGCCTCCATTGACATTCAGATCCAGTAGCCGATTGAGCAGTGTGTGTGTATTTGCATTGCATTAAAATTCAATAATAAAAATGTGTGCATATGATTTTGCATGTTGAAGGTGACTAACCACCGTGTTCACCAAGGTCAGGGTAGTATCCTCAGACCTCCCTGTGCCTTATAGTCAAACCGTGCATATCCCTTGCACACTGACTACATCAAGCTTGTGACTACAAACTCGTTGGATGCATTTGAAGTTTGCTTTGATTGTGTTTTGGATTATGTTTTGCCCAACAGTATCTGAATAGTAACTGAAGTACTGCATGTCCAAGTACTTATGACTTCTTGAAATGGGGGGACTAGATACAGAAAGTGTTTTCATTTAGAAACTTGTATGGAAATACCCTCAAATAAAAGCTGACATTTTGTACTGTCACCTAATCAAACATTCTATCTCAAATCTAGAATGGTGGAGCATAGAGCCAAATAAAAAATAAATAGCTTCACTGTCCAAATACTAACTCAGCAAAAAAAAAAGTCCTCTCACTGTCAACTGCATTTATTTTCAGCAAACTTAACATGTGTAAATATTTGTATGAACATAACAAGATTTAACAACTGAGACATAAACTGAACAAGTTATAGACATGTGACTAACAGAAATGGAATAATGTGTCCCTGAACAAAGGGGGGGGGTCAAAATCAAAAGTAACAGTCAGTATCTTGTGTGGCCACCAGCTGCATTAAGTACTGCAGTGCATCACCTCCTCATGGATTGCACCAGATTTGCCAGTTCTTGCTGTGAGATGTTACCCCTCTCTTCCACCAAGGCACCTGCAAGTTCCCGGACATTTCTGGGGGAATTGCCCTAGCCCTCACCCTCCGATCCAACAGGTCCCAGATGTGCTCAATGGGCTCTTCGCTGGCCATGGCAGAACATTGACATTCCTTTCTTGCAGGAAATCACACACAGAACGAGCAGTATGGCTGGTGGCATTGTCATGCTGGAGGGTCATGTCAGGATGAGCCTGCAGGAAGGGTACTACATGAGGGAGGAGGATGTCTTCCCTGTAACGCACAGCGTTGAGATTCTCTGCAATGACAACAAGCTCAGTCCGATGATGCTGTGACACACTGCCCCAGACCATGACGGACCCTCCACCTACAAATCGATCCCTCTCCAGAGTACTGTCCTCGGTGTAACGCTCATTCCTTCGATGCTAAATGCAAAAAGTGGTCTTCACTGACAAGTTACGGTTTTGTCTCGGGGTGGTGAGACAAAACCGCAACTTGTCAGTGAAGACCACTTTTTGCCAGTCCTGTCTGGTCCAGCAATGGTGGGTTTGTGCCCATAGGCGACGTTGTTGCCGGCGATGTCTGGTGAGGACCTGCCTTACAACAGGCCTACAAGCCCTCAGTCCAGCCTCTCTCAGCCTATTGCGGACAGTCTGAGCACTGATGGAGGGATTGTGAGTTCCTGGTGTGACTCGGGCAGTTGTTGTTGCCATTTTGTACCTGTCCTGCAGGTGTGATGTTCGGATGTACCGATCCTGTGCAGGTGTTGTTACACGTGGTCTGCCACTGTGAGGACGATTAGCTGTCCGTCCTGTCTCCCTGTAGCGCTGTCTTAGGCGTCTCACAGTGCGGATATTGCAATTTATTGCCCTGGCCACATCTGCAGTCCTCATTCCTCCTTGCAGCATGCCTAAGGCACGTTCACAAAGATGAGCAGGGTCCCTGGACATCTTTCTTTTGGTGTTTTTCAGAGTCAGTAGAAAGGCCTCTTTAGTGTCCTAAGTTTTCATAACCGTGACCTTAATTGCCTACCTTCTGTAAGCTGTTAGTGTCCTAACGACCGTTCCACAGGTGCATGTTCATTAATTGTTTATGGTTCATTAAACAAGCATGGGAAACAGTGTTTAAACCCTTTACAATGAAGATCTGTGAAGTTTTTCACCACCCTGAACCCTAACCCCTAAGAACACTGCTACTTCCCCCTCTCTGTCTCTGACACTTCCAACCAGTGGTATAATTCTCTTCTCCATGTTGTGTCCACTTGTAACCCCCCCCCCCCCCCGGAAGTAAGAGGAATGAACACTAAGAAATGTAGTCAAAACTCCCTCTAGCCTTATTAAGTGGCCAGCCTACTACAGTGTGCAGCAGGTACCTATGCTCTGGGCAGCGGCATTCGCGTCAATGACTGGGAAACCATCCCTACCGGGTTCAGTTCCCTAGCAACTTACCTCAACAACGGTCCCATGGAAACATCAGCCTCACCTGCAACAGGTGTGTGAAGGGGAGGGGTTAAGCCTGTTCTGATTTAAATCATTTTGGCGTTGCAGTTCTCACATACATCTCATTAATATCTGCTGTGTGTGTGTGCCCAGTTCGTCATGGTTCCGCTAGAGTAGTTACCTGGAGTCTAACAGATGAGTGTGCTGTCTCTCTGATCTATGCTGTCCATCTGAAGGAACAGGGATCAGTCTCCTTTGAACCAGTACACTGACCATAACCTCTTCTTTGACTTCTTTCTGGAGATGGACCAGACTGCTTATAAGAAGTGGCTCAAGATTACCAGTCACGGGGAGTGGGCCACACACACTACACTGTAAGAGAAACATACTTGTTTGATAGGTTAGGCATCCTCTGTGAGGTTACAGCACCATCTAGTGTCCAGTCTTGGGATGCTCTTAGTTCGTAGATGTGCATTCCATTCAGTGGGCATTCCATACAGGCCTCTACTACAAAATACATGTGGTAAAACACAAGTTGGATCATTTGTGCATTGATTAATAAGTTGATCAGTTGTGTATGTGTGTGTGTGTGTGTGTGTGTGTGTGTGTGTGGGTGTGTGTGTGTGTGTGTGTGTGTGTGTGTGTGTGTGTTCCAGGTAAATCTGAAGTCTGTCACTAAAATCTTGTACTGGACGACCGCAGGGGTCCTGGGAGCTAAAGTAATGAAACCTGTTCTGCTGAAGAACGTCCACATCGAGGGTAGGACCTATGTTTGTGTGTCTTTATTGTAGTTGATAATGCCAGTTTCCCTCTGTACTGTACTGTAATATTTTATCTCTCTCTAGGAGTGGTGTATGCGTCAGTGTTTCCCTTGTAAACCAGGGACGTTCAGTCAAACCCCAGGCTCCTCCACATGTCAGCCCTGCCCCAGAGACACCCACTCTGGCCACGGAGCCAGCTCCTGTACCCCCTGCAACACCACCACACACTATGCTCGTAGGTACACACGCATTTAAGCATGCAGACAAGTCTAGGTACACACACCCATACACAGTCTGTTTTTAGAAGTCCTGCGTTAGAACAGGAGTGTGAACTGTTTTAAACGTATTCTCCCTCTCACACACATTCTCTCCCCCCTCTTTCCTTCTCTCTTCCAGCGACAGGTGTGTGCAAAACGAGACCACCATGATCCAAGAAGGATTATTTTCAGATCCACACCTCCTGTGACCTCGAGGGCAAGGTCAGAAGACCAACTCACCCTCCCAATACCACATCCATTATTGCTAGATTGCAAGTGCCCATGCAGGGGTTAGCCATTCTAGCTCCTGTATCCCTATAATTTAGTGTCTGTGTCATCCATGCTCTCTGTATGATTACAGTTTCCTCATCCTCCATGTTGTTTCTGTGTGTGTGTGTGTGTGTGTGTGGTTTGACACAGGTGATCTACAGGTGGGTGGAGCCTCAGATCTGTCTGGTCAGTGAGGCTGGGGGTGAAACACTGCCCCCTTCGGGTGACCGTGAGACATGCCCCCCTGCAACCCAGGTTTCTATAACAACACAGCTACCTGCTCTCCCTGCCCCCCTGGGACATTCGCTGATGGGGTCAAAGGAAACAAAATAGCCCATTCTCCCTTGTCCTCTTTCTGTTTTCCCAATGGGTGCTGGTTTTTATTTAGGTTTGATTTCTAAAATGTTGATCTCTTTCTCTCCCTCTCATCTCCCCATTCTCTCTCTCTCTCCCAGTGTGTGAGTTGTGTCTGGCAGGTACTGAGCCTGCTGTAGGTTATCAGTTTAAGTGGTGGAATGTTGTACCAGCCAACATGAAGACGTCCTGCATCAACGTGAGAAGCTCCAAGTGTCACGGCATTAATGGTGGGTTGGTGCAGCTGCTCTCTCTGAGGTCTAGAGGGCACTGTTGCTCTTTACTGTTGTTGACATGTTCCTCTTAGGCTATGGGGTAAGAGGAACAACCCTCCTGGAAAGCTGCTGGGTATGCAGGCTTTTACCGCAGGATAAGAATAAAGAGAGAGTATCTCTCCAGATGGAGGGTTGGGTACCCCTGCCTTCAGCAAAATGCATAGGTGGGCCATGAGACACATTTGAGTTAGTCAGGGAAGACCCTGTTGTGTGTGTGTGTGTGTGTGTGTGTGTTCTGATATGTATGCATCTCCCTCAGGTTGGGAGGTAGCGGGGGATCATATCTGCAGTGGAGCACGGGGCTCTGATAATGACTACCTCATCCTCAACCTCCACGTACCTGGCTTCAAGTGAGTAATAACCTCAGTCTGTCTGTCACTGTCTCTCGCTCTCTTCCCCTCTCCTTCTTGCGCTCTCTTCATT
The DNA here is from genome assembly GCF_901001165.1 of Salmo trutta. NCBI lineage: Eukaryota > Metazoa > Chordata > Actinopteri > Salmoniformes > Salmonidae > Salmo > Salmo trutta. The sequence continues at coordinate 1,527,235 of NC_042963.1, read as the reverse complement.
TGTGTGTGTTGTCCATCCTCAGGCCTCAGTAACAAGTGGTGTAGGGACAGTATTTGGCCATATCATCTTTGAGTTTGAGATGGTGTGTTCAGCTGACTGCGAGCTGTACTTTATGATGGTGAGAACAACACAAGATAAAGAAAAACCCACACTCACTGCAAACTACACAGTAGCATATACACAAGTGTGTGGGTATTTCTATTCCTTTAATATGACTTTTGTAATTGGCTCCTGGAAAATAGTTGGACATGTGTAAACTACTTTTGAATGTGTAAAGGAAATTACATCACTGTGTGTAGGATATAAACAGGAAGTCGTGGGAGGGCAGTAAGGTCAGACAGTCGTACACATACATTGTGACCAAGAACACCTCTGTATCATACACATGGGCCTTCCAGAGGACCAACCAAGCCTCTGAGGTAAGTATACAGACACACAATGCAGTAACACAGATACACAAAGCAGTAACACAGACACACAATTGTATACTAATAGAGCACTTTCTCTCTCTCTCCTCCTGGTGCGTCAGAATGTGAACGGCATGGTGCATATCTACTCCATCTCAGTAAGTAACACAGTAGACGGTGTGTCGTCAGAGTGTCAGGCCTGTGCCCTCCTCTCCCAACCCTCCGGCTCGCTGTGTGTCCCCTGCCCTCCAGGACACTACATACACACACACACACCAGCCAGTGCACAGAGTGCCCCCCAACACACACCTCACCTCACACAGCACCCAGAGGCCTGCAAACCCTGTGGACCATCCACCAAGATTAACAAGGTGTGTGTGTGTGTGTGTGTGTGGACGTGTTTAACTATTCTTGCGGTGACCAGAAGTCCCCACAAGAATAGTAAACAAACAAAAAATGGGCCAACTGGGGACATTTTGTTGGTCCCCACGATGCTATTTCTAGGGGGTTTAGGGTTAAGGTTTGAATTAGTGTTAGGGTTAGAATTACGTTTAGGGTTAGGAGCTAGGATTAGTTTTAGGTTTAGGAGCTAGGGTTAGGGTTAAGGTTAGGTTTTTGGATTAGGGTAAGGGTTAGGTTTAGGGTTAGGGAAAATAGGATTTTGAATGGGACTGAATTGTGTCCCCTCACAAGGTTAGCTGTACAAGACTGTGTGTGTGTGTGTGTGTGAGGGTGGGTGGGTGGGTCGAGCTTGGTAAATAAAAGTGTGTGTCCATTGTTTCTTCCACAAGATGCATAGTGCACAACTGAATGTTTGTGTTTTTCCTACTCTGATAACAAAGTGCCTGAGAGTTTTGAACGGACCCAGTTTTACCTCTAAAGGAACTAAGTACTACCACCTCTGCAACATCAGCCTCTGTGGAGAGGTACGCAGGCGCACGCGCACACACACACATTGATGAACAATATTTTCAACCTACAATTACATTGTGATCCTGAATTGAGCTTCAATTTCTCAGGATAGGAGGGCTGTGTGTACAGATAATGTGACTGACCTCCAGCGCCGACTCTCAGAGAGAGACAGGGGAATCAGCCAATGTGGTGGAGAGTTTCATCTGTCAATCAACCATCATCCCCTCCAGTGGGCGGGGCTTCCGCACAGCACCTTCCTCCCAGTCCATCAGCTTAGCAGACACGTTCTTGGGTGAGTACACAGAACCCCACACACTTTCCTTGTAACCTGATGCCAATCTTTGGCACAGGTATAGAATAGGTGTTTTATTGATTTAATGGACAGGGTTGGGGAGTAACGGATTACATGAAAACTGATCCGTTACGTTACCAGCAAAGCATTTGTAATCTGATTACAGATACTTTTGAAAAACTTGCTGATTACTTCTTAGATTACTTTTCAATTCAGAAAGGATTTTTGCGAGACATTTTTTGCGGACACCTTTCTGTTTTCTCAATGACATTCAAATCAGCATTGAAAAAAATGCGCAAGTTTAAGTTTGTTCTGTCTGTGTGAGTCTGACCACAAGTGAGAGAGCACTGATGACACAGCAAATGCGTTGATGGATTGCTTTTGTAAACTACAGTTCAAGCTATATCTTCCAATGGTGTGACTGCTGTCGGCATCCAAAGATTGTCCAACTTGAATAACCGCTTGGCGGTAAGGATGACAGCAGTGGTGTAGCCTACGGGCAATACGATATCCCTTATTATTGACATCTACATAGCTCATTGGTGTGAATCACATTGCTACTCTCTCATTTACCTATTTGCACCTTACGGATTGTGGTTGTTGTGGATGGCTTTTCACAAATGTATATATTTATTATAATTTTTTTATTTTTTATTTAACCTTTTATTAAAGTAGGCAAGTCAGTTAAGAACAAATTCTTATTTACAATGACGGCCTACACCGGCCAAACCCGGATGACACTGGGCCAATTGTGCACCACTCTATGGGACTCCCAATCACGGCCGGTTGTGATACAGCTTGGATTCAAACCAGGGTGTCTGTAGTGACGCCTCTTGCACTGAGAGGTGCACCACTCGGGAGCTGCGCCACTCGGGAGCCCTAACCCAATAATGGTTGAATTGAAGACGTTTAAGCTGCCTATATATCATTATTTTTGCGACCAGCGGACAGCCGGTGAAAAATGCCCTCTTGCAACAGCTGCATGGTGCGGATCCCAGCCTATGGAATACAGGTGTGAGGGAGTTCCTACATTCTAAACTCCTCCACGATTTTATGCTCCAAACTGTCCAAAACTAGTTTAATTTAAGAAGACCACGAGTGGAGCTTTTATTGCTCAATCTAATTATTGCTGGAAAAGGCCTAACAGACACATGCTCAAACTCATGCACTTTTGATAGTCTTAAAAGGGGCAATCTGACGCATTAAGAAGGAAAGAAATTCCACAAATGAACTTTTAACAAGGCACACCTGTTAATTAAAATGCATTCCAGGTGACTACCTCATGAAGCTGGTTGAGAGAATACCAAGAGTGTGCAAAGCTGTCATCAAGGCAAAGGGTGGCAATTTGAAGAATCTCAAATATATTTTGATTTGTTTAACACATTTTTGGTTACTACATGATTCCTCATGTGTTATTTCATAGTTTTGATATGTTCACTATTATTCTACAATGTAGAAAATAGTGAAAATAAAGACAAACCCTTGAATGAGTAGTTGTTCTAAAACTTTCGACCGGTAGTCTATATCCATTGATTCTTGAAGAATATAACTTCTAAATGCCTAATGAGCTTAGTTGAACTGTCACACTTGAGAACCCAAAATATAAAGTTGTTTTTCTCCAATGTTTGTAAACATTGTAAATGTACACAAACACTGTGTAGCCTAAAAATATGGTTAAAACAATACTTTTTATTTCATGGATGGTCAGTCCTTGCATTCATTACTCTGCCTATTAATCTGAGCATGATCAGCTTTTTACCAAAACAGAGGCAGGGTAAGGCTTTGTTATTGTTTCAACTGTAGATTTACCCTTTAAATGGCTGCAAATTATTGAGATATCAAAGTGTCACCAACAAAAACGTAAACAATAGGCCTATAGCAAATGCAGCATATAGCATACATTTTTCACATGAAATAGCACTTTGCGTTAGTGCTCAAAGAATGCCATTACATGAGAGCAGCATAAACAACAACAGAGTAGGCTAATAAGTCCTTGGCTTGGGTGCTATGCTTAGGTAAAACTATTTGGCTAATATATATCTCCATAATTCCAAGTTCTATTCTGGAAGATCAAATGAATTGGAATGACTCAATCTGACAGATTTTGCATTTTAATGTAAAGATATAATTATCTGCAGTAGAAATCAATGGGTTAGAAGAAGCCTACATAACCAACCCATAAAGTAAAATGCATCAATTTATGGCCAGCTATGTAAACTCTAACCATGATTTATCCTGCAATATATGTCGTTCAATTGGTAATATGCATTTTTGTCTTCTAATGCCCCTTAAGGGGAAAGTAATCTAAAAGTATCTGAAGAAATTAGATTACATTAGGTTACTTATTACTTTGACGTCGGAAGTTTACATACACTTAGGTTGGAGTCATTAAAACCAGTTTTTCAACCACTCCACGCATTTTTTGTTAACCAACTATAGTTTTGGCAAGTCGGTTAGGACATCTGCTTTGTGCATGACACAAGTAATTTTTCCAACAATTGTTTACAAACAGATTATTTCACTTATATTTCACTGTATCACAATTCCAGTGGGTCAGAAGTTTACATACACTAAGTTGACTGTACCTTTAAACAGCTTGGAAAATTTTAACTTCTGACCCACTGGGAATGTGATGAAAGAAATAAAAGCTGAAATAAATCATTCTCTCTACTATTATTCTGACATTTCACATTCTTAAAATAAAGTGGTGATCCTAGCTGACTTAAGACAGGGAATATTTACTAGCATTAAATGCCAAGAATTGTGAAAAACTGAGTTGAAATGTATTTGGCTAAGGTGTATGTAAACTTCCGACTTCAGCTTTATCATGTGTATGTTCCTGCTCTCTCCACAGGACACGCTGTATGTGTGGAATGAACCAAAGCTGTTAAAAGGAGGGGTGTCCGTCCCAGAGAACAAGACCTGGCCGTGTAATAGCATGGACTTCTTGGTAAAGATGGGGGTGGCGGTAGGAGCATTCCATTTTAGAAAGGTAGCTAGTAACTGTAATGGATTACATTTAGAGAGTAACCTTCCCAACCCTGTTGATGGATGGATGTGTGTAGGAGCAACAGTGGCCTTGACTCTGGATGAAGGCAAGACCAGACCTGTTCCATAAGACCACCAACAAAGTCCGAAATGCAAACTTCTACCGGTAGGTTTATGTTCTCTACATCCTAAAACACATTCTAAAACATAACTTCTTCTGTGTATACTGTTATTGGGGCCCAACTAATAGTTTTTAGTAGCTCTTACAGTAGTACCCTGCTGTATTTTCACCATATGTTGTGTTTCTATTGATTAGTTCTCTGGGGCAACCTTGTCATGTGAAGCAGGTCGTACTGTGGTGGTGACACTTCGCTGTAACTCGGATAGGAGTTCACAAGGAGAACTCACAGTACTTACAGTACTTACTGTCTGTCTGGCTCCTTCCCGCTCCTCTTCCCCCTCTCTCTTTCTCTCTCTTTTCCTCTTTCTGTCTTTCTCAGAAACTGCAGCCTCAATGGAGTTTTCTACTAAAAGGAGCGACTTGAAAGAAGTCCAAGCTCGACATGAACTGCAAGCTGAATTCACAGAAAATCTGAATCCTCTTATGACTGTCAAATTAGTATGAAGTAGTTTGTTTTTACTCCCAGGCAGCTAGTTATCTAACTCTGTGTGATGAGGCTGCAGGCTGGGGGAATGAGGGAAGCTGAAGACAAACATGGATTTAGCATTCAGATTTGATTAGATTAAATCTCATTGAGACTGTCCTTATAAAGTAATGGTTACATACATAACAGTTACGGTATGTTTCTCTGTTGTAGTCAGTGTCCGGCAGGGACATGTGACGGCTGTACCTCGAGGGCGTGTCCACAGTGTACCGCCACGGACTACCACCAGATAGAGGCAGCCTGCAAGGGGTGTGCATGTGTTATACTTACCATTCTCTATGTTCAGTTATAAACCGGGTGGTTCGTGCCCTGAATGCTGATTGGCTGAAAGCCGTGGTATATCAGACCATATACAACGCGTATGACCAAAAACGTATTATTACTGGTCTAATTAGGTTGGTAAACAGTTTATAATAGCAATAAGGCACCTCAGGAGTTTGTGGTATATGGCCAAGATGGGGGTGGCGATAGGAGTATTCACCGCCACACTGCTCTTCTCCATCACTTGCTACTTCTGGAAGAAGAACAAGAGGTAGGAACTGATTCAGTCCTTCACTCCATTCATTAATTCATACTTCAGGAAGAACAAGTACTGTAGGTTGACTTTTCTAAGTCTCCCCGTCTCTGATAGGCTGGAGTATAAGTACTCTAAGCTGGTGATGTCGTCCAATAAGGAGTGTGAACTGCCGATGTTTGGACAGCTGTGCTGTGATGGAGGGAGAGGTGGAGGATGAGGTAGTCTACTCCAAAAAAACCATTCCTGTTAGGAAAATCTAAGCCATCACATCTACGGTAAGAATCAAAAACTATGCAGAAATCAAAGTAATATACCTACGTGTGTGAATAAATTTGCGAGAGCAGAATCTATTTCTCTCTTGGTAATACTAGATCATGGACTAATGTGTATGTGTCTGTTTCATCCACAGGGAAACAGAGAAAGGTATGAAACTGAACAGTTGAACTACTCACAGTCAAACGGATTGGTGTGGGGGTGAAGAAAGAGGAAAGAGAACAAAGAGAGAGGGAGAGAGACCAACCCCTCAGAGACTTTTTCAACAGATCACCCCTGTTGAGTGTTTGAAACCTTAACACATACATACCACAGGAGGTTGGTGGCACGTTAATTGGGGAGGAGGGGCTCATGGTAAAGGTTGGAGTGGAATGAGTAGAATGGCATCAAATGCATCACACATGGTTTCCATGTGTTTGATGTCATTCCATTCGCTCCGTTCCGGCCATTACTATGAGCTGTCCTCCCATCAGCAGCCTCCTGTGATACATACACACATGCAGAGTACACACACACCCTGAGAGAACATGCACGCGCACCAACACAAACACATGTGAAAGAGCATTACACCCTTCTTTCATTATCTCTGGATTGTTGGTATATGGCTGGCATGATTTAAGAGGGTGTGTATGGTGTGGTGTAATTTAAGAGGGTGTGTATGGTGTGGTATATTGGTGGTATAATTTAAGAGGATGTGTATGGTGTGGTATATTGGTGGTGTAATTTAAGAGGGTGTGTGTGGTGTAATTTACGAGGGTGTGTATGGTGTGGTATATTGGTGGTGTAATTTAAGAGGGTGTGTATGGTGTGGTATATGAGTCGTGTAGAGTCTAAATGAGGGATGTTTTTGTGTTGTTTTCCGTCACTCTGTTATCAGGTTGCTTTGGTGGCCATGATGTTTTTATTCAGGTGTTTTGCCATCTGAGACCAACTTCACACCAACCCTTAAACTCTTTCTTAATAATCTGGATATGAGGAATGAAAGTGTTCCACGTGCCCTCTGAAAATCTTGGTGGGATTTTCTTTCTGTCCAATCCTTTGAGATCAGTAGAAGTGCACACATAGCCCTAGATACCTTGCCGACTTACACATACACACCCTAGTACAGTCTCATCTCAGTCTGACCAGCACCGTCCGTGAGCCGTGACACATTTGATCTGTCTGGTTTGTTTTAGGGGGGCTGCATAGGCTTTGGGTTACCATAGTGATGTTGAAGAGGGAGTGTCCCTCACCCTCTCCTAGTTCAGTCAGGCGTGGCGATGTTACATTATGCATACGATGATACAATTCTGACCTTCTTTCTGTTATTTCAAGTTAAATAAACTGTTTGAGTACACTTTGAATCTGTCCCTTCACTTCTAATGAATGTCCTGCACACACAAGAAACAGCAAACAACACAGGTGTATCATTTGTTATTGTTTATTATGATGTCATCATGTCTTCATTATTGCACGCATCATGAGCTCTATTGCTTTGTGATTGGCCAGTCCAAAGAGGTCAGGGTTCACCTTGACTCCAGATTGTGGAGTAGGGTGAAATTGTCCCTAACCACTGATCTAGGGTCAGATACGTTGTCATCCTCTAATGGTTACAGATATAATTGAGGATCTGATCCTAGATCTGTGCTTATAGGAGCAACTTCTACCTCGACTCCAGAATGTTCTGGCCTGTTCCTTTAACATCTGGGGTACACTGGTTAATTCCAGTTTAGAATACGCTGTGAAAGCGAACACATAATTTGTTAACATTATTAAAGACCCCTTCGGACACACTTGGTACCATTAGAATTGACACTGATAATGGTAAAACACTGACTTAACATCACTGTTCTGTTGTACTGATCTACATTGCTAGTGAATGACCAGTCACTTTCATAGCCTATTATCATATGTACACATTACAATGCCTGTCATCTGTTGGTCAAGCTAAGTAGTAGTCTTTCAAAGGGAGTAGTTATATGCCTCCTCATATCTGTACTATTTTTACAGGATGAAACTGCTTTAAGTTGAACACAGCTCACACAAACAGCTCACACAAACAATCTGGCTGCAACACCAACTCCTCTCCCTCTCCATCTATCCCTTTTCCATCTCCTCAAGGCTCCTGTTGTGACAGCCCCATATCCTTGGCTTGTATATGAGTCCGGCTCTGTTTCCGTGTGCTTGGCCTGTTGGAGTGGGCTCACAGAACCCTTCTTGGCATGATGTGTTGCAGTGGGCTCAGGATCCTTACAGAGCCTGTCTTAAGCTATCTTGGCTCAGACAAGTGCACCAGCAAAGTTTCACAAATGAGAGAAGGGATACTGGCGTGGGTGACAGAGAAAGATGGGGAGACAAAGGCTGGGAGTGAGATGGAGAGGTGGAATGTGGAGAGAAGGGTTGGTTGAGAGAGGGCGTTTTCCACCAAGTCCCATTATTAGAGAGCCGGTGTAGTAAGATTGAATCCTACTACACCGGCTCTGATGCTCGTCGGATGTGGCAGGGCTTGAAAACTATTATGGACTACAAAGGGAAACCCAGACGTGAGCTGCCCAGTGACGCGAGCCTACCAGACGAGCTAAATGCCTTTTACGCTCGTTTCGAGGCAAGCAACACTGAAGCATGCACGAGCGCACCAGTGTTCTGGATGACTGTGTGATAAAGCTCTCGGTAGCCGATGTGAGCAAGACCTTTAAATAGGTCAACATTCACAAAGCCGCGGGGCTAGATGGATTACCAGGACGTGTACTCAAAGCATGCGCTTACCAACTGGCAAGTGTCTTCACTGACATTTTCAACCTCTCCCTGACTGAGTCTGTAATACCTACATGTTTCAAGACCACCATAGTCCCTGCGCAATCTCAATCGCACTCCACACTGCCCTTTCCCACTTGGACAAAAGGAACACCTATGTGAGAATGCTGTTCATTGACTATTTCTCAGCGTTCAACACCTTAGCTCATCAATAAGCTACAGTGAGGGAAAAAAGTATTTGATCCCCTGCTGATTTTGTACGTTTGCCCACTGACAAAGAAATGATCAGTCTATAATTTTAATGGTAGGTTCATTTGAACAGTGAGAGACAGAATAACAACAAAAAAATCCAGAAAAACGCATGTCAAAAATGTTACTGATTTGCATTTTAATGAGGGAAATAAGTATTTGACCCCTCTGCAAAACATGACTTCGTACTTGGTGCCAAAACCCTTGTTGGCAATCACAGAGGTCAGATGTTTTTTGTAGTTGACCACCAGGTTTGCACACATCTCAGGAGGGATTCTGTCCCACTCCTCTTTGCAGATCTTCTCCAAGTCATTAAGGTTTCGAGGCTGATGTTTGGCAACTCGAACCTTCAGCTCCCTCCACAGATTTTCTATGGGATTAAAGTCTGCAGACTGGCTAGGTCACTCCAGGACCTAAATGTGCTTCTTGTTGAGCCACTCCTTTGTTGCCTTGGCCGTGTGTTTTGGGTCATTGTCATGCTGGAATACCCATCCACGACCCATTTTCAATGGCCTGGCTGAGGGAAGGAGGTTCTCACCCAAGATTTGACAGTACATGGCCCCGTCTATCGTCCCTTTGATGCGGTGAAGTTGTCCTGTCCCCTTAGCAGAAAATCACCCCCAAATCATAATGTTTCCACCACCATGTTTGACAGTGGGGATGGTGTTCTTGGGGTCATAGGCAGCATTCCTCCACCTCCAAACACTGCGAGTTGAGTTGATGCCAAAGAGCTCCATTTTGGTCTCATCTGACCACAACACTTTCACCCAGTTGTCCTCTGAATCATTCAGATGTTCATTGGCAAACTTCAGACTGGCATGTATATGTGCTTTCTTGAGCAGGGGGACCTTGCGGGCGCTGCAGGATTTCAGTCCTTCACGGCGTAGTGTGTTACCAATTGTTTTCTTGGTGACTATGGTCCCAGCTGCCTTGAGATCATTGACAAGATCCTCCCGTGTAGTTCTGGGCTGATTCCTCACCGCTCTCATGATCATTTCAATTCCACGAGGTGAGATCTTGCATGGAGCCCCAGGTCGAGGGAGATTGACAGTTCTTTTGTGTTTCTTCCATTTGCGAATAATCGCACCAACTGTTGTCACCTTCTCACCAAGCTGCTTGGCGATGGTCTTGTAGCCCATTCCAGCCTTGTGTAGGTCTACAATCTTGTCCCTGACATCCTTGGAGAGCTCTTTGGTCTTGGCCATGGTGGAGAGTTTGGAATCTGATTGATTGATTGCTTCTGTGGACAGGTGTCTTTTATACAGGTAACAAGCTGAGATTAGGAGCACTCCCTTTAAGAGTGTGCTCCTAATCTCAGCTCGTTACCTGTATAAAAGACACCTAGGAGCCAGAAATCTTTCTGATTGAGAGGGGGTCAAATATTTATTTCCCTCATTAAAATGCAAATCAATTTATAACATTTTTGACATGTGTTTTTCTGGATTTTTTTTGTTATTCTGTCTCTCACTGTTCAAATAAACCTACCATTAAAATTATAGACTGATAATTTCTTTGTCAGTGGGCAAATGTACAAAATCAGCAGGGGATCAAATACTCTTTTCCCTCACTGTAAGGACCCTGGGACTAAACATCTCCCTCTGCAACTGGATCCTGGACTTCCTGACAGGCCGCCCCCAGGTGGTAAGGGTAGGCAACACACGTCTGCCACGCTGATCCTCGGGTGTGTACTTAATCTCCTCCTGTACTCCCTGTTCACCCACGACTGCGTGGCCAAACACGACTCCAACACCATCATTAAGTTTGCTGACGACACCAGAGTGGTAGGCCTGATCACTGACAACGATGAGACAGTCTATAGGAAGGAGGTCAGAGACCTGGCAGTGTGGTGCCAGGACAACAACCTCTCCCTCAATGTGAGCAAGACAAAGGAGCTGATGGAAAAAGTGGGCTGAACAGGCTCCCATTAACATCAACGGGGCTGTAGTGGAGCAGGTCGTGAGTTTCAAGTTCCTTGGTGTCCACATCACCAACGATCTATCATGGTCCAATCACACCAAGACAGTCGTGAAGAGGGCACGACAAAACCTTTTCCCCCTCAGGAGATTGAAAAGATTTGGCATGTGTCCCTAGATCCTCAAAGTTCTACAGCTGCACCATCAAGAGCATCCTGACCGGTTGCATCACTGCCTGGTATGGCAACTGCTTGTCATCTGACCGTAAGGCGCTACAGAGGGTAGTGCGTATGGCCCAGTACATCACTGGGGCCAAGCTTCCTGCAATCCTGGACCTATATAATAGGCGGTGTCAGAGGAAAGCCCATAAAATTGTCAGAGACTCCAGTCACCCAAGTCACACTGTTTTCTCTGCTACCGCACGGCAAGCGGTACCGGAGCACCAAGTCTACCCCCTGTATAGAGCCTCATTATTGTTATGTTATTGTGTTTTTATTATTTTTTACTTTAGTTTATTTGGTAAATATTTTCTTAACTCTTCTTGAACTGCACTGTTGGTTAAGGGCTTGTGAGTAAGCATTTCACGGTAAGGTCTACTGTGCACTTGTTGTATTCAGCGCATGTGACAAATAAAGTTTGATTTGAACTTGTGTGAATCAACATCCCCCACCTCTGTTCTTCATGCTTGACTCCCCCATCCCACTCTATCAGAACAAAAGGAACTGTGAAAGTGGATGTTGCAGTGGTTTGCCATAGCGATGTGCAATGCGGGGAGGGAATAGGAGGGTCTAGTATCTGGTGGGTGCAAGGCTGGGGAGTGAATGCATAAGCCTAGGGACAACAAAGCCTCCCAATCTCTGAGCTGTGTGTATGTTAGTGTGTGTCTGGGCTGAACAATGCTGCTCTGCCTCCTGGGCCATGGGATGCTTTTACATAATCCAGGTCCTCTCTGCCTGCTGCAACACACACACAAACTTCTTTAGGTTCGCTCAATCACAGAAACGCTCTCTCTCCCTCTTTCTTTGTGTCTGTCTTTCACCATTGCTAAGCCTTTGGGGAAATGTTTGACAGGTGCACTGCGTCAGAGGTGTAACACCGGTTATCACACCCAAGGAAATCCTGTTAGCAGAGACGGGTGTGGCCTCATTCTCCTGGACTCCACTTCCTTAATGTTTCACATTACGGAAAAGTGGGATGAAGGAAAGAAGACGAGGCGACCAGGATAGGAATCCATTTGAGATGGATTTCCTCCCACCTGCTCTTATATACACAATGAGACCAGGGGAGGCTATAGTAACACTGGGAGTCGGATGACTTTAACCACAGACACTGCTCTAAGGTCAGTTTGACATCTTTACCCCTATTAGTTAAGGTTAGGATTGGTGGACTGTAAACGGATCCTAGATCTGTGCCTATAAGGACAGCCTCTACCTGGAGCATAAGCCTAGCAGACACACAGCGAATAGCAGTTAATAGAACATCACATGACTACAGGACACATTGACATGGGAGAGCGCACTACCCATTGGTTTAAAGGATGCAGGGAAGATGTGTGTTCAACTAGACTTGTTCACAGCAAAGTCTTTTCTACAAACCGTGCTCGTGGAATGATTTCAAAGAATGTCTGTAAATGCTAAATTAAACATCAGTGACTGAGTTTATGATTGTGGCATTGCATTAACAATGTTTCTTTAATATTGACAGTTAAGACTTGGAAAGAGTCGCTTTTAATTAACTACCTTGGTGTTGTCACACTGATGCTAACTTTGATGCGAAAATACCAGTTAAATAGAAACGTTGTTGTGTTGTAGACGTCTGTTACTATGGCCATCAAGGTGAAGGGACCCTCCTATACAGTGGCTGTTCCATGGAATTAGAATGAGTAGAAGGATTCCAGTTCAAAACCATGGTCCATATTGGGTGGACTGGCTGCCATATTGGGAAAGTTTAATACATATTTGATACTAATCCGCTATAATAAGAGCAAATGTGTGATTCAACATACTATATACATTTTGGAGACTATGTCCGTTCCAGCCATTCTATTCCTATGGGCTAGTCAACACACAGAGCTTCATCCACAGTCAGTCCACAGTAGTGGGAGTCCTACTGGAGTTTCATAATACTGTCAACATTGTGCTGTTCCAACCATCAGTAATATTATATACAAATATACAGATACAACATACAAATGCATACTGGCTGGGTTATTACAATGAGACCTACAAAAAAGCACAAGAGTAGAAAGTCTGTGGGCTATTGCAGGTGAGGCTGTTGCAGCCACTACTCGTACAGAACATCTGTTTTCAGACACCCCTAACACACACACACACACACTCCTATCACAACTCTAACACGCCAACCTCACAGGCCACATTGTGTGCACGAGCGTTGCAAAATAAATGGACACATACAGTATATATTATTCAATAATTTCGTAAACACCGCTCTCGCGCCTGAACGAGCGTCTGCATAGCCACACGCTAAAATAGAACTTGGTTCTATTTGAGACGCTCCACGGACTGATATCCTTATTGAACATCAGGAAGATTTACAAACACAGGAGGAGAGATGAATTAAAGATAACATAACTAAGTAGGTTTCCATTTTTTATATGTGGATTAATCGTCGGAGTAGAGAAACAAGATTTTGTATGACTCCGGGTCAAAATGTTAAACTTAGAAGACCATATGCATGTCAGGTAAAATATCAACCCAATGTTCATCTCCCAGGACAAACTAGGAGTCCCAACAGCTAGCTAGCTAAATGTCCATGAATGTTTCATGTGTGTTTTGACCTGTCCCCAAATTAATATAGTTGGTTTTGATATTTCAACCTGCGTGTCCTGATTGCGTCTGGTGTGGATGTACAAAATCAACATGCGCACAATGGCACATGCAGACGCACGCACGTGGCCGATGTTGTCAGCATGTATTGCAGACATCACACTCCTATCACAACCCTAACACAGACACACTCCTATCACAACCCTAACACACATACACAACACACTCCTATCACAACCCTAACACACTCCTATCACAACCCAGCGCAGTTATAAATAAATGAACACAGCCTTTTAACAAAGCTATCAAAAACAAAGCCTAAAAAAAATCCTCCTACAAAGTTTTTGGGGTTCTTTTGTATGTCTACAACAATGTCGATTCCATTATATGTACAGCACTAGAAAATAATTTAATCATAATACACACTTTCTACAGACATGAAATGGTACTGTGCTAGTCCACGTGGTGGGAGGAGGGGACAGGGGGCACAATGTGTGCCTATTGGCTAAGTCTCTGGGGGGGTGGGGATAGAGAGGTGAGTGGGTGGGGTCACAGAGAGGAAGTGGTGGAGTCAACAATTTCTCTCCCATTACACACTGTCGGTACATACTGGGCACTCACTGATGTGTGTGTGTGAGAGAGAGAGAGTACGAGAGAAAGAAAAAAAATGGGAAGAAAAAAAGATTGAGGAATTTAGTTAAATTATACCTCGGCAATATAAACGAACCATGCACAGTGGTCAGTGTCTATGACCGTAACTTAACCATACCGTGTGAAGCGCATGTGGTGGCAGGACCACTGACACTGAAGCGGTTGATATTGAGGCGGAGACTGGTGACGTTCTTCTGTGGTTGGAACATGATGATGTGGACCTTGGGAGCGAACATACAGCCCAGCACCACAAAACCACTGAGACTGACAGAGATACACATGGTGGTGGTCTGGACCTGTAGAGAGAGACAGATAGCATGGTCACTCTACTGGAACAGAGGAGCAGAGGAAGGAAGGGGGGATTCTTTTTGTGGACATATGCATGAGCAGACACAAAAGCACACATGCTCCTGTTCCTGCTTCACACACACCCTACCTGACTAATCACAAAGTCAGATTAACGAGACCAAAGCAGCGGTTTATTTTTTCTACAGCCTAAGGCTGTGTGTGTGTGTGTGTGTGTGTGTGTGTGTGTGTGTGTGTGTGTGTGTGTGTGTGTGTGTGTGTGTGTGCGCGCGCGCGCGCGCGTGTGTGTGTGTGTGCGTGTGCGTGAACCATGCTCTCACCCTGTAGTCACTGGATGTGACGTAGAATATGGGCAGGAAGGCTAGCCAGATGATACAGGTTGTGTACATGGTAAATCCTATGAACTTAGCCTCATTGAAGTTCTCTGGACACTTCCTGGTCTTGAAGGCATACCTAGATCAGATTAAGGACACGAAAGGAAAGACTAAATAATCATTCAAGTCAAAAGCAATAAACAGAATAATACATCTTGAGAAGTACACACACACACACACACACACACAGACACAACCTACACGGTACACAGGATGACCAGGAGCACGTCATATACTAGTGACAGCAGCATGCTGGAGTCACGGACGTTACACTTCAGGATCACTGTCTGCCGTCGCTCCGGTAACGTAAACCTCCTGGTACCAGGAACCTCCAGCAGCAACCACACAGACACCATCACTAACTGGACCGATATCAGACTGAGACAGATAAACACCTGGGGGAGGGCAAGGGGGGAGGGGAGACCATCAGACAAAGGAACACCATCATCATCTGAACTATAACTATCCATCCCTACATTTCCCTCCCTACCTTCCTCCCCTCTCCTTCCCTCTATCCCTGTTGGATTGACAGCTATGATGACCTCTGACCTGAGAGGTGGGGCTTATGAAGCGAGGCCTTGTGGTCCCGCCCCCGTCCTTTACCCCGCTGAAGATCCGGGCGATCCGATTGGTCTTAGTGAGCAGGGCTGAGTAGCAGACAGCGAATGAGGTGCTGAGGCCGAGGCGTCGCATGGCACAGATAGTAGGCGAGGGCTTGGCCAGGAAGAGGAAGGTGAGGGAGTAGGACATGAAGACACCCAGCAGTAGAATGTAACACAACTCTCTGCCTGACGCCTTCACCAGGGGTGTGTTGTTGTGTCTCACAAACACCCAGAACACCAGAGATGTACACAGGAACCTGCAGAGGGAGAGTAAATCAGTTTCAGTTGACTTTATTGAATCCCCTAATTCATCTAGAATTAGTACTAGGCCTAAACAAAAGCTTGCACTTTACACCTATGCCCAGGGCCATTTTGGGGCAAAACATTTTAGTGGCCCCCCTCTTAGCATGACGGAGAGAAAAATGTGCAGCAATTCTACACATTGTCCATTGTGTGCAAAGCTTTCATCAAAGCAAAGGGTGGCTACTTTGAATAATCTAATTTGTTTAACACTTTTTTGGTTACCTCATGATTCCATATGTGTTATTTCATATTTTTGATGTCTTCCCTATTATTCTACAATGTAGAAAATAGTAAAAATAAAGAAAAACCATGAAACTTTTGACTGGCACTGTAGACAGTGCATTGGGAAAGTATTCAGACCCCTTGGCCTTTTGCACATTTTGTTACGTTACAGTGTGATTCTAAAATTGATTGCATTGTCTTTTTTCGTCATCAATCTACACACAATACCCCATAATGACAAAGCAACAGCAGGTTTTTAGAAATGTTTGCAAATGTATAAAAAAATCTAAAACTGAAATATTACATTTACATAAGTATTCATTCACCGCAGGGATGGTGCCAAGTTTCTTCCAGACATGAGGCTTGACATTTTTGCGAAAGAGTTCAATCTTGGTTTCATCAGACCAGAGCAAAAACTTTGGCCGGGTGGACAGCTCTAGGAAGAGTCTTCGTGGTTCCAAACTTCTTCCATTTAAGAATGATGGAGGCCACTGTGTTCTTCGGGACCTTCAATGCTGAAGACATTTTTGGTACCCTTCCCCAGATCTGTGCCTCAACACAATCCTGTCTCTGAGCTCTACGGACAATTCCTTTGACCTCATGGCTTGGTTTTTGCTCTGACATGCACTGTCAGCTGTGGGACCTTATATAGACAGGTGTGTGCCTTTCCAAATCATGTCCAATCAATTGAATTTACCACAGGTAGACTCCAATCAAGTTGTAGAAACATCTCAAGGGTGATCAATGGAAACAGGATGCACCTGAGCTCATAACAAAGGGTCTGAATACTTACGTAAATTAGGCATGTTTTATAAATTTGCAAAAAGTTTGAAAAACCTGTCTTTCACTTTGTCATTATGGGGTATTGTGTGTAGATTGATGGTGATACAAATATATATATATATTTTAGAATAAGGCTGTAACTTAACCAAATGTGGAAAAAAGGAAGGGGTCTAAATGCACTATATATATATATATATATATATATATATATATATATATATATATATACCAACTGATGAGACTAATCCCTCTTCCTCTCCTCTAAAGTCTCACCCGACAATGGCGATGCTGATGGGTCCGATGGCCCAGGCGTCCTCCCACATGATGTAGTCCTCGGGCAGGTCGTAGCAGAAAGTGAGGTCTTCACTGGGCCACCGGCCGGGGGCGCAGGGCGAACAGGTGAACTCATCAGCCAGGTACTCATGAGCCTCACATGCCGTACAGATCCAACAACAGTACTCTCCTACAAGATACAGGTATAAAACATATACATTAACTTAGGCAGAGTTTATGTTAGAAAAGGAAACTAGGTTGTTTACATAAAAGCCAGATGCTCCAATCATTTCATTCTCTAAAACAAATTACATGGAAACTTCAACTAGTGCTGTCACTAGATCGCAGTGAGCAGCCTGCTCAAAGCCCTATGTGTGTGTGTGTGTGTGTGTGTGCGTGTGTTCCTCACCAGCCTGCATCTTCTTCATCTCATTGCGGGCACATGGGTCACTGCACTGGGATGGGGGCACCACCTCCCTTGGCCAGCGAATCAGGTCACTGCTCAGGCTCAGAGTCTCCGCCCACTCGCCGATGGGCACGTAGCCATAGCGATCAGCATTGCGCTGGTAACTGAAGATGTTGTAACGTCCCATCCCGTCGCCATAGGGATCAAACTTCACCACAGTCTCACTGCCGAGAGGAGAGAAGGGAGCTGAGAGGGAGATAAGGATGAGGGGAAAGAGAAAGAGACAGCGAGAAAGAGAGAGGGGGATGAGGAGAGAGGAGGGGCGGAAGGGTGAAAGAGAATGGTAGGGTATGAGAGGAGAGAGATCGGGAGAGAAGATAAGAAACAGAATGGAACTAGTGTCAGGATTTCAATTTCATTTGAAGTCTATTTGAACAAAGCAGTGTCACAGAGGAGTGTATTGAATTCCAAGGCATAAATTACATACAAAACCAGTCGATGTGACAAAGTGAGAATGTAGCAAGTGTATCTAGTGGTTTAAACGTGTGTTACAGCATCTCACTGAGGTCAATATACTGTACACAGCAACACAACTGCAGAGAGTAAGAGAGTGTTACACCAGTGTTAACTAACTTGGTTTGAACCCTTGGGGAGCTAACACAAGTCTTCAGGTTTCAGGAAAGGTTACTCACTACAAGATGAAACATGAGTGTTTACCCCTCTGAGGTAGGCTTAAACATAGCTGAGACTGAGACTGAGGGACATTGCAACAGTGTTTCCATGATCAAGAAAGAGTCAGGTTGTGTTTACTGAGGGGTTGTATACGCTCAGTGTGTCATAGTGAGATCTGTTTCCCCATGATGCTGCTGTGTGTTTTATATAGACCCTGTGTTTTATATAGACCCTGTGTTTTATATAGACCCTGTGTTTTATATAGACCCTGTGTTTTATATAGACCCTATGTTTTATATAGACCCTGTGTTTTATATAGACCCTGTGTTTTATATAGACCCTATGTTTTATATAGACCCTGTGTTTTATATAGACCCTATGTTTTATATAGACCCTGTGTTTTATATAGACCCTATGTTTTATATAGACCCTGTGTTTTATATAGACCCTGTGTTTTATATAGACCCTATGTTTTATATAGACCCTGTGTTTTATATAGACCCTGTGTTTTATATAGACCCTATCTTTTATATAGACCCTGTGTTTTATATAGACCCTGTGTTTTATATAGACCCTGTGTTTTATATAGACCCTGTGTTTAATATAGACCCTGTGTTTTATATAGACCCTGTGTTTAATATAGACCCTGTGTTTTATATAGACCCTGTGTTTAATATAGACCCTGTGTTTAATATAGACCCTGTGTTTAATATAGACCCTGTGTTTTATATAGACCCTGTGTTTTATATAGACCCTGTGTTTTATATAGACCCTGTGTTATATATAGACCCTGTAGAAAAGGCCCATGGAGTTGGTGGAATAATCCTTTAATTCATGTCCACTTACTCAGCTGGGCCAGAGGCGCTTTAATTAGGTCAGGTGGAAATGTCTGACAGATCTCAACTCCATAAAAGGAGGAAATCGCCATCGCCCGATCTCGCTGCTTTCTCTTCCTTAAGTCCATCTAATCCAGAAGTTCTGTGCTTCCATGAATCCACGTAAATCCACCGAATCTGTTACCTTTCAGCTGAACCTTTCATCTGAACTATCTGTTGCGATCAGGAGAGTGGGCCATCAGTTATTGTTTATAGTTATTACCGCGGAGCGCGGCTTGGAGCGCTTCAAACCTATTATGTAATGTGAATGGTCAATGATCACGGCCCTACGGATCATCACAGGCCAATTATGCCATTGATATATGGTTAATATGTCATGAAATTACATGTACACATGAAGACACTTGAAAGGGTGAAATATGAAACATCATTGTTAGCTGAACTGATCGATTCTGATATCAAACTAATGGGGATTATAGATTGAATAACCGATCACTGTTTGTATTCTTCTCATGATTATGATAAATAGTTACGTGCCTAAATGACTCAAGGATGATTCCTATTGACTTCTTAATGAACTGGATTGCTGAATTCCCTAATTATGTTAACAATGAATGATTGTTATGATTTGATCTTTGTGATTATGAATTTGATTGGATACATGTTATGAATTTGATTGGATACCTGTTATTCTGTTTTCTTTGTTATGCAGCACAGACTACTCAGTAAATGTACCACTTTATGTTTAAAGGAATTCCTGCCTCATCCATTCCTCTGTCACCTGACCCGTGACCACCTGTTCACCTTCACTGTCAGTCATCCTACCTGTCCAGCTACCCACACAGATTCCACTAATCTTTTAGACCCTGTGTTTTATATAGACCCTATGTTTTATATAGACCCTGTGTTTTATATAGACCCTGTGTTTTATATGGACCCTGTGCTATATATAGACCCTGTGCTATATATAGACCCTGCGCTAGATATAGACCCTGTGTTTTATATAGACCCTGTGTTTTATATAGACCCTGTGTTTTATATAGACCCTGCGTTTAATATAGACCCTGTGTTTAATATAGACCCTGTGTTTTATATAGACCCTGTGTTTTATATAGACCCTGTGTTTAATATAGACCCTGTGTTTTATATAGACCCTGTGTTTGATATAGACCCTGTGCTTGATATAGACCCTGTGTTTTATATAGACCCTGTGTTTGATATAGACCCTTTGTTTTATATAGACCCTGTGTTTTATATAGACCCTGTGTTTTATATAGACCCTGTGTTTGATATAGACCCTGTGTTTTATATAGACCCTGTGTTTTATATAGACCCTGTGTTTGATATAGACCATGTGTTTTATATAGACCCTGTGTTTGATATAGACCCTGTGTTTGATATAGACCCTGTGTTTGATATAGACCCTTTGTTTTATATAGACCCTTTGTTTTATATAGACCCTGTGTTTTATATAGACCCTGTGTTTGATATAGACCCTGTGTTTTATATAGACCCTGTGTTTGATATAGACCCTGTGTTTGATATAGACCCTGTGTTTGATATAGACCCTGTGTTTGATATAGACCCTTTGTTTTATATAGACCCTGTGTTTTATATAGACCCTGTGTTTTATATAGACCCTGTGTTTGATATAGCCCCTGTGTTTTATATAGACCCTATGTTTTATATAGACTCTGTGTTTTATATAGACCCTTTGTTTTATATAGACCCTGTGTTTGATATAGACCCTGTGTTTTATATAGACCCTATGTTTTATATAGACCCTGTGTTTGATATAGACCCTGTGTTTTATATAGACCCTATGTTTTATATAGACCCTTTGTTTTATATAGACCCTGTGTTTGAAATAGACCCTGTGTTTTATATAGACCCTATGTTTTATATAGACCCTGTGTTTGATATAGACCCTGTGTTTTATATAGACCCTATGTTTTATATAGACCCTTTGTTTTATATAGACCCTTTGTTTTATATAGACCCTGTGTTTGATATAGACCCTGTGCTAGATATGCACCTCAGGATCAGGTCATATAAGGACTACCATCTACTGTACACGTGGTATTCTAGAGGAGACAAGGGTAAGGTTATTTTAATTCAAATGTATTTTTTATTTTACCAGGCAATTCAGTTAAGAACAAATTCTTATTTACAATGACGGCCTACCCCGGCATTCAGGCCAAAGAGTTCAATCTTGGTTTCATCAGACCAGAGAATATTGTTTCTCATGGTCTGAGAGTTCTTTAGCTGCCTTTCGTCAAACTCCAAGATGGCTGTCATGTGCCTTTAACTGAGGAGTGGCTTCTTTCTGGCCATTCTAGCGCAAAGGCCTAATTGGTGGAGAGCTGCAGAGATGGTTGTCCTTTTGGAAGGTTCTCCTCTCTTCACAGAGGTACTCTGGAGGTCTGTCAGAGTGACCATTGGGTTCTTGGTCACCTCCCTGACAAAGGCCCTTGTCCCCCGATTGCTCAGTTTGGCTGAGCTGCCAGCTCTAGGAAGAGTCTTGGTTGTTCCAAACTTCCTCCATTTAAGAATAATGGAAGCTACTGTGTTCTTGTGGACCTTCAATGCTGCAGAAATGTTTTGGTACCCTTCCCCAGATCTGTGTCTTGACACAATCCTGTCTCGGAGCACTACGGACAATTAATTCGACCTCATGGCTTGGTTTTTGCTCTGACATGCACTGTCAACTGTGGGACCTTATATAGACAGGTGTGCACCTTTCCAAATCATGTCCAATCAATTTAATTTACCACAGGTGGACTTCAATAAAGTTGTAGAAACAACTCAAGGATGATAAATGGAAACAGGATGCACCTGAGCTCAATTTCGAGTCTCATAGCAAAGGGTCTGAATACTTCTGTAAATATGGTATTTCTGTTTTTTATTTTTAATAAATTGGCAACAAAAAAAACAACAACCTGTTTTCGCTTTGTCATTGTGGGGTATTGTTTGTAGATTGCTGAGAATAAAAAATATTTGATCAATTTTAGAATAAGCCTGTAGCGTAACAAAATGTGGAAAAGGTCAAGGCATCTGAATACTTTCCAAATGGAAGCATGATAGCACCAGGTATAAACAGGGCTTCTGTGTTGGTAGGCTCTGTTAGGACCTATTCTAACTGGTTTAGAGCACATGGTTCTGAGCATTGTGGCAGATACGCTGACTGGAACTAAAGCTGATATTGTTGTGTGTGAGTGTGTGTTTGTGTGCTGACTAGGACTAGAAGAAGAATGGAGTGTCAGACCAGAGAGGTTATGAAATCCATTTATCACAAAGACAACCTACTTCTCTTCCCCACTCCTTTTTATGCCTCTCTTTCTCTCTTTCCATCTCCCTCTCGCTCTCTCCCTCATTCTCTCTCCCTATCTCTCCCTCTGTCTCTCTCTCTCTTTTAGAATATTGGCAGTGTTTAGGCTTCTTTCAGAGATAAACATTAAATGATTTAAATAAGGAAAAGCTGATAAGATAATCCGTATCTATATAATAAAGCAAAATAGCCACATGCACGCACGCACGCACACACACACACATTCACCCACACACACACACTTGCTGACAGTCAATACATAACTGCATAACACTGTAAGATACAAACACTGCAACACTGCAAGATTAGTTGTTTATCGCTTTGGTACTATTTTACAACAATGTGGTGAATTGCCAAAACTCTTAGTACAAAACTCATGCGGACGTGTTTTTAGCGCTCTCCTGACAATTTCGGCTAAACTTCTTTTAATCTCTTATTTTCCATCCTCGTAACACGAACAGCAATTTTCGTGGACAATTTCAGGCGTATCTAGATCCAATACGAATCGACTTAAACATAGTCCTCCTAAAACAAGAAGAACATCTCACATCGACAACGTGGTCCAGGCTAGGCTGTCACGCCTGCTCCCGCTCTTCCTCTCCAGGATCCCCAGCATTACGCACTCAAGCCACCATCAGTACGCACACCTGCCTTCCCCTGTCACGCGCATCAGCGATCATTGGACTCACATGGACTCAATTCCTTGTGTCATTACCTTACCTATATCTGTCTGTTCCCAAACTCTGTTCCCTGCTTCGGGATGAATTGTCTCATGTCCGTGTTACCCGTGTTCCGACGCTGTTTCTGTCTTGTTTCCTTGTCTGTTCCCGAATAAATGTCTGACTCCCCGTACCTGCTTCTCCTGTCCGGCGTCGGCCCTTACATAGGCCAGTTAGCCCTGCTATTTCAGCCAGCTCTACTAACCCAGTTAGCCCTGCAAGCTCCTCACACCACGAATCCGACATGACAATCAACAATGTAGACGACCTAAACCAGAACCAAAGGGTTTTGAAAGCAATCTCTGCCATGAGGGCGGACTTTTCCACCAAACTCGAAGGTGTCCTAACAGGGATTGATGAGGTTAAACGTGACCTTCAAGCCTACTCTACACGCTTGGACGAAGCAGAGGAACGCATTAGCACGGTGGAAGATACTGTCGTCACTGTCAAAACAACAACCGAACAGTTGAAAAAACAGGTGGCGGACCTTACTTCAAAACTAAACTCGCTCAAGAACCACCAGAGGAGGTCTAGTTTGAGACTGGTTAATCTACCCGAAAAAGTGCATTTCTCGAGAGATGGCTTCCAGAGGCATTGGGGCCGGACATCTTTCCGGACCACCTGCGCAATGAAAGAGCCCATCGGCTTCCGGTTCCTACAGGCCTGAGAAACCACCTCTCTCCTCGAGTCCTTATCATGAAGTTTCTCAACTTTCAAGACGATATCTGAGTGATGCGGAAAGCCAGGGCTATAGGCAAGGTGATGTACGGGGACCAAGAGATCATGTTCTTCCCTGACCTAGCCGCAGACCTGCACCGAAAAAGAAAAGGCTACATCGGGGTTGAACGCCAACTCAGGTCCCTCAACATTGCCTATGGAATAGCCTTCCCAGCTAAACTATGTCTGACTTACAATGGACGGTCACACGAGTTTGAATCTCCCTCTCAAGCCGAGGCATTCATCCGTGGCATACAACGTGAATCTTCTTCCTAGTCATGTTGCCACTGTGAAGTTCACCACCACTCTGGACTACGGAGAATTAAACCATCTTGGATTATGTGACTGTTAGCAAGCTAACTGTAGTACTGTAGCTAGCATAACAGTTAAGTGAATAATATGGCGAGCTAGCCCACACAAAGTTTCCTTATATTATTTGTAGACTGTATGTGCTCATCACTTAGCTCAGTTTCTTCTATATGACAGGCGAGATAGCTGTCCATTGAAAGTTGGACGTCATGTTTAAGTTTATTTTTGTTATGTTGATAATTCTCTTCCATTGGATTACAAAAAAACACTTTAAAATCCTGGCAAATATATTTAGCTCCATGTCAATGGACACATCGGGTGTCACACCCTGATCTGTTTCACTTGTCTGTGTGCTTGTCTCCACCCCCCTCCAGGTGTCGCCCATCTTCCCCATTATCCCTGTGTATTTATACCTGTGTTCTCTGTTTGTCTGTTGCCAGTTAGTTTTGTTCATTCATACCTACCAGCGTTTTTCCCTGCTCCTGCCTGTTTTCCTGCTCCTGTTTTCTAGTCCTTCCTGGTTTTGACCATTCTGCCTGCCCTGACCCTGAGACCAGCTGCCGTTTTGTACCTTACCCCACCATTCTGGATTATTGACCCCTGCCTGCCCTGACCCTGAGACTGCTTGCCGTTCTGGACCCTGTATACCTTCTCTGGATTATTAGGAATAAACTTTTGTTTCTTCAACGCTGTCTGCATCTGGGTCATACCTCAAATGGGTTATCGGGAGCTTATTCATTCATCCTACACCACGAGAAGTATCAGAACTACTTTATATGAAGACTTAAGTTTCGAACATATCCTTGGACTAAAATGATTGACACTCACATGCAAGCCTGACAAAAAAAAAGCCTCACATCAACATCATGTGCAAGGGACTTTGGGACATCAACATCATGTGCAAGGGCCTTTGGGTAATGTAGCACATATTCAATGGTATCGCTTTCTCTCACGTAGCCTGTTCATTTCTGATCTTTGATACTTTTTTGGGGTTATAAACTTACCATGGTGTACTACGTTAACGCTACATGTATGGGCCATTTTGTTGCTTGGTAGCTACTAGCAGCAGACCCTATGTTATGGATCATCTACAACTATTTTGGATTGTCCATACTGTAACATTAACGTTAGTCAGGCTTCACTGACTAGCGTTACTGTTTTAGGTGGAGCTATTCTTTGCTACTTTTCAAACGAATACTATGTGATATTTCACATATCATCTTGCTAGGTATGCCTTTTGTTGTGATATTTCACATAACATCTTGCAAGATATGGCTTTTGTTTTGTTTGGGAGGAGTAATGGCCGAGAGAAGGCAGGAGACACTTTATTTTGTTTAGCATTGCTTAGGTTAAACTGCTCCCTTTAATGGATCAGTCGTCCACCAGGCTACACTCTACGATTAGGGGGAGATGGGAGAGGAAGCGCTGTGTGTCTCGGTTAGGGAGACAAGGGAATGGGGTTCAGTTTTTTACTGTTAGGATAGATTTGTTTGTTCGTTCCAACAGATCTTTACATATTTTCCTTACTACAAAATATTAATGTGGTCCTTATGGTTACTAAACATATTTTAGATATGCCTTTATGCTATATCTTATACCATGTTTACAGTTTTGGTTAAATGACTTCAAATGTAAAACTGAAATTTACTTTGCGGAATGTCCGTGGAGTTTGTAAACTATCCAAGCTTAAACAGGTTATTAACCTCTCTAGGGTAGGGGGCAGTATTTGCACGGCCAGATAAAAACCGTACCCGATTTAATCTGGTTATTACTACTGCCCAGAAACTAGAATATGCATAGAATTGTTTGATTTGGATAGAAACACCCTAAAGTTTCTAAAACTGTTTGAATGGTGTCTGTGAGTATAACAGAACTCATATGGCAGGCAAAAACCTGAGAAGATTCCTTACAGGAAGTGCCCTCTCTGACCATTTCTTCGCCTTCTACACTCTCTTTATTGAAAACTGAGGATCTCTGCTGTAATGTGAAACTTCCTGCGGCTCCCATAGGCTCTCAGAAGGCGGCAGAACGTTGAATGATGACTTTGCAGGCCATGGCTGAAAAACAGTAGCGCATTTGGTAAGTGGTCGATCAGAGAACAATGAGACTGGTGCGCGCGTGCACGAAAAGAGTCCATTTTAGATTTTTAGTCTTTGAACGAAAACAGGGTTTCCCGGTCGGAATATTATCGCTTTTTTACGAGAAAAATCGCATAAAAATTGATTTTAAACAGCGGTTGACATGCTTCGAAGTACGGTAATGGAATATTTAGAATTTTTTTGTCACGATACGCGCCGGCGCGTCACCCTTCGTTACCCTTCGGATAGTGTCTTGAACGCAGGAACAAAACAGAGGATATTTGAACATAACTATGGATTATTTTGAACCAAACCAACATTTGTTATTGAAGTAGAAGTCCTGGGAGTGCATTCTGACGAAGAACAGCAAAGGTAATCCAATTTTTCTTATAGTAAATCTGAGTTTGGTGAGTGCCAAACTTGGTGGGTGTCAAAATAGCTAGCCCGTGATGGCGAGCTATCTACTCAGAATATTGCAAAATGTGCTTTTGCCGAAAAGCTATTTTAAAATCGGACATAGCGATTTTAGTGTTTTTTGTGAACGTTTATCGTGAGTAATTTAGTAAATTCACCGGAAGTTTGCTGTGGGTATGCTAGTTCTGAACGTCACATGCTAATGTAAAAAGCATTTTTTTGATATAAATATGAACTTGATTGAACAAAACATGCATGTATTGTATAACATAATGTCCTAGGAGTGTCATCTGATGAAGATCATCAAAGGTTAGTGCTGCATTTAGCTGTGGTTTGGGTTTTTGTGACATTATATGCTAGCTTGAAAAATGGGTGTCTGATTATTTCTGGCTGGGTACTCTGCTGACATAATCTAATGTTTTGCTTTCGTTGTAAAGCCTTTTTGAAATCGGACAGTGTGGTTAGATTAACGAGAGTCTTGTCTTTAAAATGGTGTAAAATAGTCATATATTTGAGAAATTGAAGTAATAGCATTTCTAAGGTATTTGAATATCGTTCTTATCCCGTTAACGGGATTGATTTTGACAACAGCCAGTGGAAAATCAGAGCGCCAAATTCAAAACAGCTAAAATCTCATAATTCCATTTTCTCAAACAATCAACTATTTTACACCATTTTAAAAATAAACTTCTCGTAAATCCAACCACATTGTCTGATTTCAAAAAGGCTTTACGGCGAAAGCAGAAAATTAGATTATGTTAGGAGAGTACATTGACAAAAATAATCACACAGCCATTTTCCAAGCAACTAGATGCATCACAAAAAACCCAAAACACAGCTAAATGATGCACTAACCTTTGACGATCTTCATCAGATGACACTCCTAGGACATTATGTTACACAATACATGTATGTTTTGCTCGATAAAGTTCATATTTATATCCAAAAACAGCATTTTACATTGGCGCATAATGTTGAGAAATGTTTTCCCTCCAAACCCCGGTGAATCAGCACAATGAGCACACATATTACAGAAATACTCATCAAAATGTTTGATCAATATAGAAGTGTTATGCACAGAATTATAGATACACGTCTCCTAAATGTAATCGCTTTGTCAGATTTCAAAAAAGGTTCACGGCGAAAGCACAATTTGCAATAATCTGAGTACAGCCCAGAGGACACCAATAACAAGCAAACAGAAACCCACCATCTTGCAGTCAATAAAACTAAGAAATTACATTATAAATATTCACTTACCGTTGATTATCTTCATCAGAAGGCACTCCCAGGAACCCCAGCTCCACAATAAATGTTCGATAAAGTTCATATATATGTCCAAATAATCCATTTTGTTCGCGCATTAGGTTCACTATCCAAATCCACAACGCGCATGCTTACTTAGTCCAGACGAAAAGTCAAAAAGGTTATACTACAGTTTGTAGAAACATGTCAAATGATGTATAGAATCAATCTTTAGGTTGCTTTTATCATATATCTTGAATAAAATTCCAACCAGACCTATACTTTCTCTTTGGCAGTGAAAATGAACTCAGCTCGCTCCCAAGTCATTGTGCGTGACTGAGCCCAAGCCTTATAATGGGACACCTACTTGTGCTGTAATTCCCATCAAATCCACCATAGAATCTTCAAACACCGTTCTAAAGACTGCTAACATCTAGTGGAAGCTTTAGGAAGTGCAAAATGAACCCTAAGTCACTGTATACAGTCAAGGCAATCATTTGAAAAAACTACAACCTCAGATTTTCAACTTCCTGCTTGACTTTTTCTCAGGTTTTTGCCTGCCATATGAGTTCTGTTATACTCACAGACACCATTCAAACAGTTTTAGAAACTTCAGAGTGTTTTCTAGCCAAATCTAATAATATGCATTTTCTAGTTTCTGGGCCAGAGTAGTAACCTGTTCAGATTGGGTACGTTTTTCATCCGGCCGTGAAAATACTGCCCCCTAGCCCCAAGAGGTTGTTTATGGTCCTAATGATGATAATCCCAAATTCTTTGCAAATGTATTTCTATTGATAGCCTCCCTTCCTGGTGAAGTCCTAATGTCAGGGAATTTTAATTGCACTCTTGATCCTCATCCAGATCATTTCTCTTGTCACGTCCTGACCATAGAAAGATGTTATTTTCTATGGTAGAGTAGGTCAGGGCGTGCTAGGTTTTTTCCCCTATGTTTTCTATTTCTATGTTGTCAGGTTCTAGTTTTGTATTTCTATGTTGGGGTTTTGTTTGGGATGATCTCCAATTAGAGGAAGCTGGTCCTCGTTGTCTCTAATTGGAGATCATACTTAAGTAGGGTTTTTTTCCACCTGGGTTTGTGGGAGATTGTTTTTGAGTAGTGTATGTTTCACCGCTGCATCACGGTTTGTTGTTTTGTTCTTTAGTTTATGTATTGCATAGTTTCACAGTGTAAATAAAATGTGGAACGACACACACCCTGCACTTTGGTTCGCTCCTTTCTACGACAACCGTGACACCTCTGGTTTAGACACCTCCCACTCGTAGAGTAGAGATTACCTTGGAGGAATCAGAACCCGAGTAAAATGGATTATTCATGTTACTCGTCGAAATGTAAATCATATTATTTTTTGTTTCTTGCTCATTGATTCCCAATGTAGCAGGAAGTGGATATGATAGTATTGTTCTGAGTGACCATTCATATAGATGTTTATTTTACATTGAACACTAACCAAACGTCAGCGACTACCAGATGGGAGGCATTCAAAGCATATATTAGGGGGCAAATGATACGTTTTACCAGTTTCAAATCAAATCAATTAAATGTGAAAATGAGAGACATGGACAGAAAAATCTGAGAATTGGAGAGAGAAGCTTTTTTGGATAACTGAGAAGAAGTACTCAAGAAATGATTTGCTCGT
This sequence comes from Salmo trutta, assembly GCF_901001165.1. Taxonomy (NCBI): domain Eukaryota; kingdom Metazoa; phylum Chordata; class Actinopteri; order Salmoniformes; family Salmonidae; genus Salmo; species Salmo trutta. The sequence goes on along the minus strand of NC_042963.1, from coordinate 1,497,607 downwards.
AAAGCTCAGTATGAAGAACTTTCAATGGATCCTGTCGAAATAAACTAAACATTTGCTTCCTACTACAATACACTTTACAATGCTGAATCTCCTGAGAACTTAACTAATCAGACATCATTTTTGGATGGTCTTGATTTTCCCTCTATTTCAGAAGACACAAAACTGCATCTGGAAAAGGAATTGGATGGTGTTGAAATATCTGATGCTAGGAAAAGGGAGGTAAAGTGGCAGGTCCAGATGGGCTCCCAATAGATAAGATATTTAGGGACAATCTTCTAGGTCCACTTTTGGATATGTATGCTGAATTCTTTCAGCAAGGTTGTTTCCCCCCTTCTTTAATCACTCTTATTCTGAAGCCTGATAAATCCCCAAGTTACAGACCAATTTCTCCTCTGAACTTCAACAAAAATTTTTGGGCTAAAGCTTTCGCAAGGAGATTGGATAGAGTGCTTCCATATCTAATACACAAAGACCAAAATGGCTTTGTGAAAAACCGTCAAGGTTTTCACAATGTGAGGAGAGTACTAAAAATAGTGCACGTGTGAAGGGTCCACTGATACTTATATTGTCTCACTTGATGCAGAGAAGGCATTCAATAGAGTTGAGTGGTCTTATTTATTTGAAGTGCTTAAGAGATTTGGGTTTGGGAACTACTTCTGTAAATGGATTAAGATGTGATATACCGACCCCACTGAAGAAGTTGCTACTAACAACTTGATTTCACAACCTTTTATGCTTTTTTGGGGCACAAGACCAGGATGTCCGGCCAGTCCAGGACTCTTTCTTTTAGCTATGGAACCCTATGCCATTGCAGTAAAGTCTCACCGTCAATTAGTGGAATTAAAACGTCGGATTCTGAACATCGAGTGACCCTGTATGCCGATGATACCCTCTTATTCCTGACAGATCTAAAGAATTCCATCTCTTCCCTTTCCAATATAATGAATAACTTATCAATTTTCTCGGTTTAAAGTTAATAAAACCAAATCTTCTATATTTTTCCTCAACAAGCAAGATAGACTGAATACAGTTGTACAGCATCCATTTGTTCATACAGAACAAGGGTTCACATATCTTGGTATTAAAAATCACACCAGAAATTAGCTCCTTGAGTTCAACAAATTCTGAACCCATGGTAACGAGTGTAACAGAATCCATCAACAGATGGACATCATTGCCTATACCTACTATTGGTAGAATAAATATAATTCAGATTAATATTCTGCCCAAATTGCTTTATCTATTTCAATCAAATCCTCTGGCTCCACCACCTTTATTTTCCCCAAAGATCAGAAACACACTCTCAAATTGTATCTGGAGCAACATAAAACCAAGACTTAAACTTTCTATTCTTTATTTGCGCTATGACAGAGGGGGGTTGTAACTTCCAAACCTACAGTGGTATTACTGGGCTGCACAACTTCGGGCTGCAATGTTTTGGTTCTCCAAGAAACCATGCTTACCCTGGCTGCAGACTGAAATGCTGTCCACAAAAGGCTTAACCTTGGATATTTGAACTCTGCTCCCTTTAAGAAGCTAAAGAAGAATACTACTAATCCCTTTGTTAAAAACACCCTAACTATATGGCTGTATAGCAATATCTCGGCGAATGTGAGGACTTTATTTTTTAAATTTCTCTGTGAATATTTGGTTGTTATGTTTTTGTCTCTTTGGGTTGAGGGGGGAGGTGTATGTGTGAATAAAAATTATACAATTGTATATCTTTAATTGTTGAACTAATAAATACACTACTGTTCAAAAGTTTGGGGTCACTTAAAATGTCCTTGTTTTTGAAAGAAATGCACATTTTTTGTAGATTAAAATAACATCAAATTGATCAGAAATACAGTGTAGACATTGTTAATGCTGTAAATGACTATTGTAGCTGTAAATGGCTGATTTTTCATTAAAAATTTTAAGGCCAGTTTTATTGCTTCTTTAATCAGAACAACCATTTTCAGCTGTACTAACATAATTGCAAAAGGGTTTTCTAATGATCAATTAGCCTTTTAAAATGATAAACTTGGATTAGCTAACACAACGTGCCATTGGAACACAGGAGTGATGGTTGCTGATAATGAGCCTCTGTACGCCTATGTAGATATTCCATAAAAAATCTGCCATTTCCAGCTACAATAGTCATTTACAACATTAACAATGTGTACACTGTATTTCTGATCATTTTGATGTTATTTTAATGGACACAAAATGTGCTTTTCTTTCAAAAACAAGGACATTTCTAAGTGACCCCAAACTTTTGAACAGTAGTGTATATGTGTAATAATAATATATATATATACACACACATTTGAAATTGCCTTTGAATGTAGTATGCTACAGTAAATTACTGCACAGTACACTGCTTTCACATTAGGCAATTCACTTACACTAACCATTAACATTGACTGAACATCACATTTCCATAATTTCTATCCAATGTGTGATGGTGATCATTGAAGACATCTTTCACAATGTAATCAAATGAAATAAATGAAAGAAACAACATTTTGCAGGCCCTAGTTTGCATCAATCCTGTCTTTAGCATTTGGCCATAGGTTCTCACCAAAATCACAGTAAATATTCTCATTGTTCATGCACCTGGGAAAAACCTTTTGGCAAATCCAAGCCTAACATAGATCTGGACTGAAATCCTTTTATGCCTCATCCATGGCCTGAAGGAGGGTGGTAGTGTTCACGGGGATTGCGATCATACATCTTCCACCTTGATTGTAATCATGTATTGTATTTTACAGTATTGCATTGTAATTATGTATTTTCTTTATTATTATTATATTTAACCTTTATTTAACTAGGCAAGTCAGTTAAGAACAAATTCTTATTTACAATGACGGCCTAGATATTTTTGTTTTAAGCCTATCCCAAACCTTAACCCTTACCTTAACCATTCAGAGTTAATGCCTAGCCTTAAGAATTGAGTTAATGCCTAAACTTAACCCTAACCTTAAAATTTCAGAGTTAATGACTAACCTTAACCTTAAACACTTCGAAATGTTACATTTGGAACAATTTCAAAATTTGATGTTTGAAACAACTTTGAAATTTGACGTTTAAGAATCATGGATGAACGTCTAATTCTGAGACAGAGCTGGTTGAGAAGAAAATGCTATCAGATCCCCAACCCCACCAGTAGCGGCCTTTGTTAGTTATGGCTGTGTGATCTAGTTCATTCAGGTTTGGTGCCTTGTGGGAATGGAAGCCCCTGTCCACTGTTCACTCACATAGATGTGAGCTTCTCTCAATGCCAACTGCTGAATACACACGCACACACGCAAACACACACAGTCTTGTACAGCTAACCTTGTGGTGACAAACAAATCAGTCCCATTCAAAATCCTATTCTCCCTAACTCTAACCCTAACCCGTACCCTAACCCTAACCTGAACCCAAAAACCTTAATCCTAACCCTAACCTTAGCTCCTAACCCTAAAACTAAACTTAGCTCCTAACACTAAACTGAATTCTACATTTACATTACATTTGAGTCATTTAGCAGACACTCTTATCCAGAGCGACTTACAGTAGTGAATACATACATTTCATTTTCATTTCATGCATTGTTTTTCTTTCTTTCTTTTTTTTGTACCATGCTGGCATTGCAAACACCATGCTCTACCAACTGAGCCACAGGGAACACTAATTCTAACCTTAACCCTAAACCCCCTGGAAATAGCATTTGACCTCGTGGGGATGCACACACACACACACACACACACACACACACACACACACACACACACACACACACACACACACACACACACACACACACACACACACACACACACACACACACACACACACACACATACACTCCTAACAAACCCGTAGACTGTTCGTCCTGCAATTTCCTATATTATGTTCTATGTGACACAGTATCTGACCCTATCAGTCTAGAGAACATCTTTAGCCCAGAGTGAAGACACATCTCTCCCCTCAGCTTGTTCTAGCAGGTTAGGAGCTCTGGGATACTTCAGTTTAAGTTTTAAAGTTGTCTCAAATCTCCTCAGGTCTCCCCAGCAGTATCTTCTGTGTGTTGAGCGCTCTAGTGGAATAACCACTGTCCTAGTCCACACTGATGTTGGAAAGAGGCTGAAGTCTGCAAATTCTACAGCTTTACGTTCGACAGTAAAGCACTGCACCGCTTTCTTTTACAGAGCAAGTCTGTCCACACCATCCATCTATTGTTTACTGCTACAACAATGCTCTCTCGCGTTCTCTCTCTCTTTCTCTCTCTCTCCAGAGACTTATGCAGCAGGATTTCTCGAACACAAACAGCTGGAGCTACACTACAGCAACTGAGACTGGAGAAAAACTGAGGAAAGAGTCAGAGAGAGAGAGGAGATAGATTTAATTCTGAGAGCAAAAGGTTTATAATAGTTTATAAAACATGCATAACTTGACGTAGTTGGGAGAGTCTTTATTATTCTAGATTAATTAAAAGTAAGGGGAAAAGGAGTTTTCATTCAGAGGTTCAGAAATTAATTACGCTCTCTGCCATATTGGGCTAACATGCTGGCCGCAGGGGTTTGTGGGCATTACAGGGAGGGGGAAAGACAATCCCCTTTAATCCAATGAAGGGGGAAGAGAGGGAATACATAATCTGATGCTGTAGCATGAGAGAGTGAGGGTGAGCGGGTGAGAGAGAATGAGACAGTCCACTTGACTGGCTGTTGATGAGCTGATGTCACCACACACTAGGGGACAGGTAATATTTAGACAGGATAACAAGCTTTGTGCAACATATGCTCAGATAATCTTCACAGAAAATACTCTTCTCCTCTCTACTGTCCTTGCTGTAGATGGGTGATTTGGAGATCCCAGAGGTTCTCTCTCCCTCCTTTTCCCTCACGCTCTCTATTTCTGTTCATCTTTTTCATCATCTTTCTCTTCCACCCTCACTAGAATCTTTAGGGCTGCAATGTAAAGTGGTGTATGTAATTTGCATTAGGCACAGTGAGTGTGTGATGTGTGTTCAGTCCAATCAGGAGTGTTTGGGGTGATGATGACCTAATACATCTGTGTCCCAGGGAGAGTGAGCGTGTGTCGGGAGAAGGAACAATCGTGTCAGAAACAACACACACACAGCTACACAGCACTGCATGGTTACATAGAGTGTACACCAACACACACACACACACACACACACACACACACACACACACACACACACACACACACACACACACACACACACACACACACACACACACACACACACACACACACACACACACAACAGCACTATGGGCTATATCTGTTCTCTCTGTGGTCTTTCTCTCCTGGGATAGAGATTCAGAGTGGACAGCAGACAGAGAAGAAGAGAGAGAAGAAAGGAAAGAGGCACCATAATAGGACAGGAAAGGAGATAAGAGAGGAGTGATAGAGGAGACAAAAGAAGGAATAGCAGGGGAGAGGAGAGGTGATAAAGAAAAGAAGAGAGGCAGTGGTGGAGAAAGAAAAGGAAGGATAGATAAGAGAGGAGACAGAAGGGGACTGACAAGATGAAAGAAGAGATAGCAGAAAAGGAATAGCAGAGAAAGAAAGGTGTGAGAGAAGAGGATGAGGTAAAGGAAGGGAAAACGAGGGCTGGAAGGGAGGAAAGGAAAAAGAACAGGCAGGGAAGAAGCTTGTGAAGTGTTTATGAGTGGGAAGCACTGTTATCAAATGTGAAGGGAGATGGGGAGGGGGAGTGAGAGGGCAGGAGAAAGAGAGGGAGAAATAGAGTGAGAGAGAGAGAGAGTGAAGGTTGTTCTCTGGCATGTAACTGTTACAGTAAGCTCTCAGCTCAATAGTGCCCTGAAGGCACAACACCTCTCCTCGCTCTGCTAACACACACGCACACGCAGGCACGCACACACATGCACCCATAAAAGAGCAGAAGAGAGGGAATATCACACATCTATGACAACTATTTGAACAGGAGGTTGCCTGTGTGTGTGTGTGTGTGTGTGTGTGTGTGTGTGTGTGTGTGTGTGTGTGTGTGTGTGTGTGTGTTATTGTGCGTGCGTGTGTGTTGACTGATCTGGTTTCCTCAGATGGGGGACGGTAGGTGGGAGTTGAATGATGGCTTAGAAAAGTGTGTGGGTTGGGGGTGTCTGCGATTTCATGGCAGCAAAAAACAAACATCTCAAGCTGTCATTTTGTGCAAATGTGTGAGTGTGTATAAGTGAGTGTGTGTATGTGTGTGTGTGTGCATCCGTGCGTGTGTGTGTGTGTTCAGCAGTTGGCATTGAGAGAAGCTCACATCTACAGGATTACTTGGACAATTGGCCATAGTGTCAGCTTCATTACCATAGCAACAGCATAGCTACAGAAAGGGCTCTGTTTTAGCCTCATCCTCCTCACCTTGATCATCACCACTGTACCACATGTCTATCTATTCTGAACTGTAATATACAGGTAACTGCCAAAATAAAGGAAACACCAACTTAAGTTGTCTGGCGACTCGTGGGCCACCACGAACCGCCAGAACAGCTTCAATGCACCTTGGCATAGATTCTACAAGTGTCTGGAAGGATGTGACACCCTTCTTCCATGAGAAATTCCATCATTTGGTATTTTGTTGATGGTGGTGGAAAACACTGTCTTGGGCGCCACTCCAGAATCTCCCATACTTGTTCATTTGGGTTGAGATCTGGTGACTGAGATACACACACACACACACACACACACACACACACACACACACACACACACACACACACACACACACACACACACACACACACACACACACACACACTCTCACACACACACACACACACACACACACACACACAAACACACACACACGTTAACTTTTTAAGGTATAGGGGGCAGTATTTTCATTTTCGGATGAAAAGCATGCCCAGAGTAAACTACCTAATACTCGGGCCCAGAGTCAAATATTTGCATATAATTAGTAGATTTGGATAGAAAACACTCTGAAGTTTCTAAAACTGTTTGAATGATGTCTGTGAGTATAACAGAACTCATATGGCAGGCAGAAACCTGCGAAAGATCCAACCAGGAAGTGGGAAATCTGAGAATTGTAGTTCTTCTTTTGAATCCCTATCGAAACTACAGTGTCTGTGGGGTCACGTTGCACTTCCTAAGGCTTCCATTGGCTGTCAACAGTCTTTAGAAACGTGTTTCATCCTTCTCCTGTTACTGGGCAGAAAATAGGAGCTCAGTCAATGAGTGGACTGCCTGGGACCAGTGAGTTGTTTACTGCGAGGGCACATTTGGCGCGCCGCTCCTTCTTTTTCCTCTGTAATGAATACGCTATTGTCCGGTTGGAATATTATCGACGTTTTATGTTACAAAGACCCTAAGGATTGATTGTAAACAACGTTTGACATGTTTCTACGAACGGTAATGGAACTATTTGACTTTTTGTGTCTGGATTTACGCTCGCGCGTTATGCCTTTGGATAGTGATCTGAACACACAAACAAAACGGAGGTATTTGGACATAAATATGGAGTATTTCGAACAAAAAGAACATTTCTTGTGGAAGTAGGAGTCCTGGGAGTGCATTCTGACGAAGATCACCAAAGGTAAGAGAATATTTATAATACTAATTCTGAGTTTAGTTGACCCCAGAACTTGGCGGGCATCTGTATAGCTTGCTTTGATGGCTGAGCTATGTACTCAGAATATTGAAAAATGTGCTTTCTCCGTAAAGCTATTTTAAAATCTGACACAGCGGTTGCATTAAGGAGAAGTGTATCTATAATTCTTACAATAACTGTTGTAAATTTTATCAACGTTTATGATGAGTATTTTTGTAAATTGATGTGCTCATTCACCGGTAGTTTTGGTGGGAATACATGTTCTGAACATCACGCACCTATGTAAAATGGGGTTTTTGGGTATAAATATGAACTTTATCGAGCAAAACATACATGTATTGTGTAACATGAAGTCCTATGAGTGCCATCTGATGAAGATCATCAAAGGTTAGTGAATATTTTAGCTGTATTTTTGGTTTTTGTGATGCATGTCCTTGCTTGGAAAATGGCTGTGTGGTTTTTCTTGTGAAGTTTATGTCCTAACATAATCTAATTTGATGCTTTTGCCGTAAAGCCTTTTTGAAATCGGATGATGTGGTTAGATTAACGAGAAGTTTATCTTTAAAATGGTGTAAAATAGTTGATTGTTTGAGAAAATGAAATTATGAGATTTTTGCTGTTTTGTATTTCGCGCCATGCTATTTCACTGGATGTTGAATAGAGTGTCCCGCAGGTGGGACCTAGCCCATAGAAGTTAAACCCCTTATGCTCATTTGAGACCCCTCTTTCAAAGTTAAAGAGATATCTTCCCCTAGCTATGGTAACCAAAATAAAAGGAGGTAGGGGGAGAGAGGGAAGGGAGGAGAGGGTTGATCAACTTTCATGGATGTTAGCAGATCAGATAGACTCCCCCCATCTCTCTCACTTTCTCTCCAGCCCTCCCTAACTTTTCAGACTTACCTTTCCCACCTCCACTCCTGTCCTGCTCACTGGAGGCTGTGGCTGCCTCTCTGCCTCTCCCCTATCTCTCCTTCTCACCCTCTCTCCTCTATCTCTCCTTCTCACCCTCTCTCCTCTATCTCTCCTTCTCACTCTCTCTCCTCTATCTCTCCTTCTCACCCTATCTCCCTCTGACAGTCATGATCTGAGCCCTTAGATTTGCAGCTTGAGAAATTAAGATGTGGAATTTCAAAGAGAATCCTCCTCTGCTGATTCATACTGTCCCACAACACCAGCAACTCATCTCTACCTCTCTGCCTCCATCCCTCGCTCTATCCCTCTCTCTCCACCCTACTCCTTCTCACTGGTGCCATCTTTCTCTCCTTTCTCTCCACCTCTCCCCACTTCAGTCTGCCTGTCAGTCACCATATGCCCAAACCTCCCACTTTGCTCTGTCTCTGACTCCCTCTCCAGGTCTTTCTAAAGCTGTAGTGGCAGAGCTGTTTGTTGATGTATTTTGATGTCCCCTATTGGTCATGGTTAGCATTGGAATAAGCACCTGTCTGTCTGTCTTTCCTACAGCAGTGTATTTATTCCTCTGTCTTTGTGCCCCACCTGCCACTCAACCCAATCCTATTTTCCCCTCTTTCTTCTCTCCAGTCTTAAGTGACACTCTCCTGATATAGAAGACTATTATAACACACACACACACACACACACACACACACACACACACACACACACACACACACACACACACACACACACACACACACACACACACACACACACACACACACACACACACACACACACACACACACACACAATCTCATTATTACTTCCATAGGAGTCTCTATTATAAAATGGAGAGTCATTAGTAGATATGATAGAATATGGGGTTGGATTAACTTGAGCTGTGATTCGTCTCACCTGCTCTGTGCTGTCGTATCAATTACATACAGCTAATAAATGCCAATGGTAACTAGCAAGCATGATCGTACATGTAAATTAAGGTGAATTGTTCTTACACGTTTCATGTTGCTATGCTTGCCAAAGCAATGCTTGAATCCTCCTCCCCTCTTTCTCTCATACTCTCTTTCCTCCCCTTTCATCTCTCCCTCCCCTAAAAAAGACCCATCATGTTGAGAATTCCTCTTTCCCTCTCTCTTTTTAACTCCCTCCCTCTCTCACTCCACCCCTCTCCTCCCATTCTCCCAGGTCTACAGTATTGACCTGTGAAGCTGAGGATCAGTATGTAGTTTCAGACAGTACTGACCTGTGAACCTGAGGATCAGTAGGTAGTTTCAGTACTGACCTGTGAACCTGAGGATCAGTATGTAGTTTCAGACAGTACTGACCTGTGAACCTGAGGATCAGTATGTAGTTTCAGACAGTACTGACCTGTGAACCTGAGGATCAGTATGTAGTTTCAGACAGTACTGACCTGTGAACCTGAGGATCAGTATGTAGTTTCAGACAGTACTGACCTGTAAAGCTGATGATCATTAGGTAGTTTCAGACAGTACTGACCTGTGAACCTGAGGATCAGTATGTAGTTTCAGTACTGACCTGTGAAACTGATGATCATTAGGTAGTTTCAGGCAGTACTGACCTGTGAAGCTGATGTTGAGAAGGTAGTCTCTGTAGAGCTTGCGTCCATCCAGAGCCTTCATGCTGTCACAGAGCTTGGTGGTGTTGGAACACAATGTTCTCTGCATCTTATGGAGGGCGTGGGCCATGGCGTATACCGCATTCACCACAAACATGATCTTGGACTCCGGCTCAAAGTTACTGTCATCCACCGACACACCCTTCTCACAGGGAGGGAGGGAGGGAGACAACATCCCCCCTGACCCTACTCCTCCTCCACCAAGTGAGCACTGGAACTTCTGCTCCCAGAATTCCCGGTACCAGGAGTTGCGGCGGTTGTTGATTGGATCCAGAGACAGGAAGTAGCGGTTGAAAGCCGGCACGGGATTGGCCGCCAGTTCCAGGGTGATGGCCCCGTCGGCCGTGGCCTCGTTGCCCTTGACAATGCTTTCCTGTGCCCCCCAGCCATCACTGGCCACCCAGATGAAGGTGGTGTTGAGTCGTGCGGCGGCAGAGAGGAGTTCTCGAGCGTCATCACTCCTCAGGAAGAGAACTGCCACGCGGGCATTGGGCTTCTGGAGGAGTTGCCTGATCACTGCCTCATATGACTTCTTAGCGTTAGAGCGCCCCACCTGGACAGGAGGTAATTTGTTATTTAAACTGGAAACAAAGGGAGTAAACACAATTTAGGAAGAGGTCTACTACATAGAATAGCAGGCTAAAATACATAGTATCACGTTGTAGGGTTAACCCTAAATCCATATCTTCTTCTGTTGTTTCTGTCTGACCAACCCCTTATGTTCTCCATGCTTGTTCTTCTATATTCTAACCTAGGTCTACTCCTATCTCTTTCATTGTCAATCTACCTATATAATCCCCTGACAACCCTATCTCCTTCACTGTCAATCTACCTATATAATCTCCTGACAACCCTATCTCCATCACTGTCAATCGACCTATATAATCTCCTGACAACCCTATCTCCTTCACTGTAAATCTACATATATAATCTCGTGACAACCCTATCTCCTTCACTGTCAATCTACCTACAGTATATAATCTCCTGACAACCCTATCTCCTTCACTGTCAATCTACCTACAGTATATAATCTCCTGACAACCCTATCTCCTTCACTGTCAATCTACCTACATTATATAATCTCCTGACAACCCTATCTCCTTCACTGTCAATCTACCTACAGTATATAATCTCCCGACAACCCTATCTCCTTCACTGTCAATCTACCTGCAGTATATAATCTCCCGACAACCCTATCTCCTTCACTGTCAATCTACCTACAGTATATAATCTCCCGACAACCCTATCTCCTTCACTGTCAATCTACCTACAGTATATAATCTCCCGACAACCCTATCTCCTTCACTGTCAATCTACCTACAGTATATAATCTCCCGACAACCCTATCTAAACTCCTATTTCTTTCTACCTTCTCAGAGGTAGCGATGCAGATGTTCCTCATACGTGCTTCCTGTTCGAAAGCCTCTATCCCCGTCTCTCCGTAGTCTCCCTCTGATGCCACCGTGGACACGTAGGTCCAGTTGAACAGCCGCAGGATCTCTGCCATTGCTTTGGCCTGGTAGAAGTCAGGGGGCACCGTGCGGGCAAAGTAGTCATAGCGCGTCTTGTCACTGAGCTTGGCACTGGTGGAGGCATAGCTGATCTGAGGGATCTGGAAGAGGCGGAGCAGGTTGGCCACCTAGGAGAGAGAGGCAGAAAGATGTGAGAAACAGACACACACACACACACACACACACATGATGATGCACACACACACTTGTATAAACACACACACACACACAGTCAATAAAGAGCAAATGCATCCATTAGTGTTGGACATCAGGGCTGGGGTCCATATTATATCCCTTTTTTATGGTCACGTTCTCCTGATTTTACACATACACACACAAGCACACATACACACACGCACACACACACACACACACACACACACACACACACACACACACACACACACACACACACACACACACACACACACACACACACACACACACACACACACAGTACAGCTGTGTTGGTTTAGCTGATGTTTAATCCAGTCAGGGCATGGTTCTGTGGCTCGTCTATATTTCATTTAATTCACAGCACAACTCTGAAGTTTTGAAAACATGTCAGCATCTCATTAGATTAATAATCCAGGAGATTAAAACACACTTGCAAGCACACACAGCCACATGCACACACAGCCGCATGCACACACAGCCACATGCACACACAGCCACATGCACACACAGCCACATGCACACACACACACACAATGTACAGGTGGATTCTCTATCTAATCATATTACATGACTGCTGTCTGGGTCATTTTGTAAACTATGATGTGAACATTCCAGTAATGTGTGCAAGTTTGTGTGTGGACTGAGAGCGGGTGTAGCTACAGCATGTTTTTATTTGTTACGTGAGTCAGATGTTACTATACAAATGGCTGCTAGGCGTCAGTGTTTACCTCTATGGTTGTAAACTAACTAAATACCTATGACAGTATGTTTGTAGGAACAGATCACCTGCAAAGAACACATATAGGAAAACACACTCTCTCTCTCTCTCTCTCTTTCTCACACAAACACACCACACACACACACACACACACACACACACACACACACACACACACACACACACACACACACACACACACACACACACACACACACACACACATACACACACACACACACACACACACACACACACACACACACACACACACACACACACACACACACACACACACACAGACTGCTCTGAGGCCTAACAACATCAATAACTGTCAGCCCAGAGAAAACAAGGACTAATTGTGTGTGATGAAAAAAAAGCGATGGAGGGATAACAATGCCTATCTGAGAGAGGAGGAGAGTGGGCTGAGGTCAGAATACACTGGGCTCTCCCCTTGGAGTGAGGGAGTGACAGCTTTTAAAGGCCCAATGCAGCCATTTTTATCTTAATATCAAATCATTTCTGGGTAACAATTAAGTACTTTCCTGTGATTGTTTTCAATTAAAATGTATCATCTTAGCAAGCGACTGTCTGGGAGTGGTCTGAGTGGGGAGGGAAAAACTGAAAACTAGCTGTTTTCAAACTAGAGGTTTGGAGCTGTCTTATTGATGTCACCAGGCAGGCCAAAACTCCATCTGACCAAAACAGGCAGAAATTTCAGGCAGTCTTTTCAAACAGCTCTTACACTAAAAGGGTATTATCATAATTCTCACAATTTCACAGTATTATTCCAACATCATAGTGTGCAAATATATATAAAACATAGGAAATCATGTTTTAGGCTGCACTGGGCCTTTAATACAAAGAGTGAGATGGAGAGGAAGAGATGGGGGTAGGAGAGAGAGAGAGCAAGACAAAAGAAAGAGAGATTGAGGAAAAACAGAGGGAGAGTTGGAGGGAGAAATAAATTGAGAGATTAGGGATTTGGGTCTGATGGAGAAGAGGAAGGGAGGAGAGGAGAGGAAAGGAGAGGATACTTTGTGCAGTCACACACAGCAAATTGGCCAGTGTTGAAATTAACACTCAGTGGTGTAAAACAATCCCCAGTGTTTGTTTCAATAACCAGAGTTATTGTTTTACACTTTGGAGAGTCAAACAGTCCCATCAAAACTACGCCCATCATTATCATATTTCCCAGCATGCTCTACTGCAGGTGGATTTTTACAGGATTGTTTTGAATATCTGTGTTTTTGCATGCACATTGATTGATTGCTTAATCTTATGCTACACAAAGATAAAGAACATACAGTTTTCAAAACTAATCCAATCAAGTTAGTTATTTTTACAGCACCAATTACTGAAATGGTTATTCCAGTTTAAATGGTTTAGGTAGTCTTCTTACATTCTTATTTAACCCTGACAGTCATTCTGAATGCAGGTTGTGGGTGAATAAAAATTGCAACTGTTGGGTATCTTAACTCTGTCTGAATTCCAATAGGAATTACACTTTACTTTGCAAGGCAGCATAATGTGACTTACAGGCCTGATGTGACCTGTAAACCAGGAGTTACTTAACACCACTGTGTTAGGCTAAAACTAAACCATCAAAGAAAGGCCTTATGATACGGAAATGTATTGTAAAAGTATAGTTTAGTTCAGTTTTTACAATAGCATTCACCTAGGTACTCACTTGGTGAAAGCCACAGTCCTTTAAAATAAAATAATTCAATAACCATGTCTCTGTCATTAACATATACGGTCATGGGTGGTAACTCTACAATTCACTCAAAAAGAGAGACACACTGGGAAATATGCTAATTAGGCTTTACACCATACAGTGTTAAAACAACACCCAACAATGACTTACAGATGTTAATTACTTACATTAAGAAAGTGTAACAGTGTCAGCACTAAGCAGAGTCCAGTTTACTATAAATCCAGTATTTTGTTTTGCTCTGTAGGTGGTGCCTACTACTCTACAATAGAGCTATGCAAACACCACAATCAAGTTTAACACTTTAAGAGTTGAATGGGGAACACTGCAACAGTTCAATTTTCAACACTTTCAAAAGTGTTATTTTAACATCAGTTCAGTTGGACTCATATGTTCACTGAAAATAGTGTATATTTAACATTTTCAGAGTTAAATGTACACCATTGATTTTGCTGAGCAGAGGAGTACAAGAGGAGGATTTATGCTGAACTATGCCAATCACCTTACTCTGTCACAATACCATATCGCTGGATGTGTGTGAATGGATGTGTGTGTGTGTGTGTGTGTGTGTGTGTGTGTGTGTGTGTGTGTGTGTGTGTGTGTGTGTGTGTGTGTGTGTGTGTATGCATGTGTGGTACTTGTGTCTGTTCTTTTAAAGCTGCTCTTTAATTATTTGTTACTTTAATATCTCTTACTTTTTTCAGGTATTTTCTTAAAAATGCATTGTTGGTTAAGGGCTTGTAAGTAAGCATTTCACTGTAAGGTCTACACCTGTTGTATTCGGTGCATGTGACAAATACAATTTGATTTGATTTATTCAGCCAGGTCACTCGAGATCCAAGGTGATATTCAACGTTTGTCCAGGATGTCGGGTGATGCCTTCAAAACCCGCCACTAGGGGCAACGATGAGTGCTACTACAATTCCCTATCCCAAACATTAACCCTTACCTTAACTATTCAGAATTAAAGCCTAAACTTAGCCGTCAAATTCTTTCAGTTTTTTCCCTATCCCAAACCTTAACCTATACGTTAACTTCGGAATGAATGCCTAAACTTAACCCCATGACCAAATGTTGAATACTGAAGTCAAAACATGTCAAACTATGAGATCTTGTTGGTGTGTTACCTGTATAGACACGCTGCTATAGGATCCTCCTATAACTCCAGCGATTGCCAGGGGACTGTCTTCCTGTAGAGCGTAGGATCCATCAGGACAGATAAACTCTGTATCGTCCACCTTGGTCAGAGACGCACGTACAAACTCCAGCGCCTGGGGAGTACACACACACACATTCAGTCCCATTCAAAATCCTATTTTCCCTAACCTAACCCTAAACCTAATTCTAACACGAACACTAATTCTAACCTCAACTCTAAACCCCCCTAGAAATAACATTTGACCTTGTGGGGACTAACAAAATGTCCCCAGTTGGTCAAATTTGTGCTTGTTTACTATTATTGTGGGTACTTCTGGTCCCCACAAGTATAGTTAAATGTCCACACACACACACACACACACACACACACACACACACACACACACACACACACACACACACACACACACACACACACACACACACCCACACACGTACATACACTCAATAAAAACTTATTGAAAGTGTAAATGTAATATTTTCAAATCTTTTGAAAGAAAAGGTTTTACTTTTGTGATGTCAAGGTCAAGCTCATTTTGCCATTTGTAGAATTTTTCTAGAACAAGAGCTCAGATAGAAAAAGCAAGAAGCAATAAAAAGTGTGTGTGGGTGTGTGTGTGCTCACCAACCTGTTCCAGTGCGTACGTATCTCTAGAACAGGTGTCCAGTATGTGAACTCCCAGACTGACTCCAGGCAGTAGAGTAGGATCAGAGTTGATCCTGTCTATAGCAAACAGCATGGCCTCCAACCTCTGGATCCCCCTGTCCTCGTTCACCCTCCCACACTCCTCTATTCCTCCCCCCTTCTCATGGACCGGGAACAGCCCCCCCAGGACCAGGTCTCCCTCGATCCGGATCTCCCGACGGGGCTGAGGGGGGTCCACCCCGAGAGACACCAGAACACATCGACACAAAACAGCTAAGAGGACTGTGGTGATACAGGATAACATGGTGGAGAGGGGAGGAGAGGACAGGACAGGAGAGGACAGGAGATGAGAGGAAGGAAGGGAGGGAGGGAGGGGAGAGGAGAGGGGGAGTAAGGTTAAGGATTAGGAAGAGTGAAGGGTTAGAGGTAAAGAGTATGGGTCAGGGGTGAGGGTTTAAAGCTATGGGGTCAAGGGTCAAGGTAAGGTAGTTGTGAGGTGCGGTCGCAGTAACTGCTGGATCTGTTTGTAGTCCATCTAATGGTCAAGGAGAGTTCCACTGGACCATACATGGAAGAGCACAGAGTCTGGACATCAGACCTTCTAAAGAAGAGAAGAGAGAGGGGGGGGGCAGAATAGCAAGAGATCAGGCTAAACAACTAAAGAAGCCCTATGTCGGGTGACAAACTCCATGTTTTCTGCTGGTCTCAAAGATGTGAGAGTTTTGGGAGAGTTTTGGGGTATTGTTAACAAGAGCTGACAGTAATGTTTATTTCACAAACAGTCAGACCATGACTAAATGGATTTGAAGAATGCTGCCCCCCCTCTCTCATTCTCTCTCATTCTCTCTCTATTTTTCCTCTCTCACTCTCCACTTCTCTCCCTTTATCTCGCCCTATTTCTGCCTCCCTCTCTTGCCCTCTTTCCCCAATCTCTCTCTACTGCAGCAAACTCTGTTACTCTTCCTACTGCGCAATACCGTGTGTGCATGTGTGTATGTGTGTGTGAGTATGTGTGTGTGTGTATGCCTGTGGCTGTATCAGGATAAGTCTGTTCAGATGGCATGCTGATATAGAAGCCCAGTGTTCTGATGCCACCGCTCTCTCTCTCTCTCTGTGTGTGTGTGTGTGTGTGTGTGTGTGTGTGTGTGTGTGTGTGTGCGACCGAGCTGATACTATCTCCTCAACTCCTCAACTAAAGCTCCCTCTGTCTCCCTAAGCCCAGACTGTCTACCAAGCAGCATAACTAGTACCACTGTCTCTTCACAACCAACAACCTAATGCCATTACACTGAACCCCTTCAAATAATGCCTTACAACACATATGTTCCTTCTACACACCAGAGCTAGAGAGAAAGAGAGAGAGGTGGTAACTATGTATGACCTGAGTACTGTCTTCAAAATCAATCTGAACCGAGAGAGAGAGAATGTGTGTGTGTGTGTGACATGCATGCGTGCATGAGTGTGCATGTGCATGAGTGTGTGTGTGAGTGTGCATGCGAACCTGAATGCATGTGTGTGAGTGTGTGTCAGCAGGTAGGAGGATAAAAGCGTCTCTGAGACGGAGTCAACTCTGAGCTCTGATACGGCAAGAGGCTGTTTCTGCGTATACACTCTAATCTGAATCTAACACTGCTAGGTATAAAACACACTACTATCAATGTACTCCTTTTGTACTTTAGGTTCAGGTAGTCCCAAACAGTACACTCTAAAGAATGCTGGGTTAAAAACAATAAAATGTGGGTTATTTGGTAACCCAGCACTGGGTAAATATTGGACAGAATGGACAGATACATGTCCCACTTCTCTTCAATGGCTGTGCGAAGTTGCTGGATATTGGTGGAAACTGGAACATGCTGTCATAGACGTAGATCCAGAGCATCCCAAAGTCGCTCAATGAATGACATGTATCTGGTGTGATCACCATTTGCCTCATGCAACGCAACACATCTCCTTCGCATAGAGTTGATCAGGCTGTTGATTGTGGCCTGTGGAATGTTGTCCCACTTCTCTTCAATGGCTGTGCAAAGTTGCTGGATATTGGTGGAAACTGGAACACGTTGTCATGCACATCGATCCAGAGCATCCCAGGCATGCTCAATGGGTGACATGTATGGTAAGTACAGTATGCAGGCCATGAAAGAACTGGGAAATGTACAGTTCCTTGCGACATGGGGCCTTGCATTATCATGCCGAAACATGGGGTAATGGCAGCGGATGAATGGCACGATGGTATCTCTGTGCATTCAAATTCCCATCAATTGTGTTTGCTGTCCGTAGTTTATGCCTGCCCATACCACAATCCCAATGCCACCAGGGACACTCTGTTCACAACGTTGACATCAGCAAATAACCCGCCCACATGACGCCATATACATGGTCTGCGGTTGTGAGGCCGGTTGGACATACTGCCAAATTCCCTAAATCGACGTAGGAGGCGGCTTCTGGTAAAGAAATTAACATTAAATTATCTGGCAACAGCTCTGGTGGACATTCCTGCAGTCAGCATGCAAATTGCACGCTTCCTCAAAACTTGAGACATCTGTGGCATTGTGTTGTGTGACAAAACTGCACATTTCAGAGTAGCCTTTTATTGTCCCCAGCACAAGGTCCACCTGTGTAATGATCATACTGTTTAATCAGCTTCTTGATATGCCACACCTGTCACGTGGATGGATTATCTTGGCCAAGGAGAAATGTTAATTTACAGGGATGTAAACAAATTAGTGCCCCAAATCTTTTGAGAAATAAGCTTTTTGTGCGTATAAAACATTTCTGGAATTTTTTATTTCAGCTCATGAAGCATGGGATCAACACTTTACATGTTGCATTAATACACTATATATACAAAAGTACAGTGCATTCGGAAAGTATTTAGACCTCTTAACTTTTTCCACATTTTGTTACGTTACAGCCTTAAAATTGATTAAATAGTTTTTTTCCCCACATCAATCTACACACACACCCTATACAGACGAAGAAAAAACATGCTTTTAGACATTTTTGCAAATGTATTAAAAAACATTAAAATCACATGTACATAAATATTCAGACCATTTACTCAGTTCTTTGTTGAAGCACCTTTGGCAGCGATTACAGCCTCGAGTCTTCTCAGGTATGACGGTACAAGCTCGGCACACCTGTATTTGGGGAGTTTCTCCCATTCTTCTCTGCAGATCCTCTCAAGCTCTGTCAGGTTGGATGGGGAGCATCGCTGCACAGCTTTTTTCAGGTCTCTCCAGAGATGTTAGATGGGGTTCAAGTTCGGGCTCTGGCTGGGCCACTCATGGAAATTCAGAGACTTGTTCACGAAGCCACTCCTACGTTGTCTTGGCTGTGTGCTTAGGGTCGTTGTCCTGTTGGAAGTTGAACCTTCGACCCAGTCTGAGGTCCTGAGCGCTCTGTAGTAGGTTTTCATCAAGGACCTCTCTGTACTTTGCTCTGTTCATCTTTCCCTTGATCCTGACTAGTCAGCCAGTCCCTGCCTCTGAAAAACATCCCCAGAGCATGATGCTGCCACTACCATGCTTCACTGTAGGGATGGTGCCAGGTTTCCTCCAGAAGTGATGCTTGGCATTCAGGCCAAATAGTTCAATCTTGGTTTCATCAAGCCAGAGAATCTTGTTGGTCTGAGAGTCCTTTAGGCAAACTCCAAGCGGGCTGTCATGTGGCTTTTATGGAGGAGTGGCTTCCATCTCTACCATTAAGGCCTGATTGGTGGAGTGCTGCAGAGGAACTCTGGGGCTCTGTCAGAGTGATCATCAGGTTCTTGGTCACCTCCTTGACCAAGGCCCTTCTCCCCCGTTTGTTCAGTTTGGTGTGTGCCTTTCCAAATCATGTCCAATCAATTGAATTTACCACAGAATTTACCACAGACTCCTATCAAGTTGTTGAAACATCTCAAGGATGATCAATGGAAACAGGATGCACCTGAGCTCAATTTCGATGTCTCATAGCAAAGGGTCTGAATACTTATGTAAATAAGGTATTTCTGTTTTTTATAAATATGCTAACATTTCTAAAAACCTGTTTTCGTTTTGTCATAATGGACTCTGGAGCAGTGGAAACGTGTTCTCTGGAGTGATGAATCACTCTACACCATCAGGCAGCTCCAACCTCAACTCAACTCCAACCTTTGGGATGATTTGGAATGCCAACTGCGAGCCAGGCCTAATTGCCCAACATCAGTGCCCGACCTCACTAATGCTCTTGTGGCTGAATGGAAGCAATTCCCCGCAGCAATGTTCCAACATCTAGTAGAAAGCCTTCCCAAAAGAGTGGAGGCTGTTATTGAAGCAAAGGGGGGACCAACTCCATATTAATGCCCATGATTTTGGAATGAGATGTTCGATGAGCAGGTGTCCACATACTGGTGATCATGTAGTGTATGTGTGGCGCTATGTTTGTTGACATCATACAATGCATTCTGGTTGTCACGTAAAAATCTGTCAGACCAAAGATGTTATAACAAAATGAGGTGAGGAATGGTTCACTCGACTGACTTGATTGTAACTGATTGACTTGATTGTAACTGTTGTTACTCAGGGTTGCCAGCTCAGACTCCCCTTTCCAGGGGTTGCATTTTTATTTAGCTTATAAAAAATAAAAATAAATGTAAAAATGTCTGCCATCATAAAGAATGTAGCTGCTGTTAGCTTAGCTGACACGCATCTCTTCTCCAAAAAATATTACATTTCTCACCTGCGTTTACCAGAGATGTGGTACATTGTAAACAAGTCTAGCTGTTAGGTCACAAACATGTTTCATTTTTTGTCAGGGCAACCTGTTATTTAGACTGGTTTATGTTATAAGTTTGACTGTGGAGGTGTTCCACGTGATGCTTGGATGATGAAGTTCGCATGTATCTTTTAATATAAAAGGTCAAATTGAGGAATAAAGTTGTGAAGACCTTTATTTCCCCATCAGTACAAAACATTGAAAAGATGCTTTTTCCGACAACAATTTAGATGCATTGGTTGCATCATAGGTTCTGTTGCTACTGTTCCAATCACACATTTGCGATGGTACGCTGCAGGGACCACTCAACAATGATCACAAATATGTGATTGTATACGTCAAAGGGTTAACATAAAGGTGTAGAACGGTGCTGTAACCAACAAACACTGTCTCTGTCCACCCTACCTGCTCTGTCTACCCTACATGCTCTGTCACCCTACCTGCTCTGTCTACCCTACCTGTTCTGTCACCCTACCTGCTCTGTCACCCTACCTGCTCTGTCTACACTACCTGCTCTGTCTACCCTACCTGCTCTGTCTACCCTACCTGCTCTGTCTACCCTACCAGCTCAGTCACCCTAGCTGCTCTGTCTACACTACCTGCTCTGTCTACCCTACCTGCTCTGTTTACCCTACCTGCTCTGTCTACACTACCTGCTCTGTAACCCCTACCTGCTCTGTCTACCCTACCTGCTCTGTCTACACTACCTGCTCTGTCTACACCTTCTGCTCTCCCAACCCTACCTGCTCTGCCTACCCTACCTGCATTCTCCTGCTCTGTCAACCCTACCTGCATTCTCCTGCTCTGTCTACGCTACCTGCTCTGTCTACCCTACCTGCTCTGTCCACCCTACCTGCTCTGTCTACCCTACCTGCTCTGTCCACTTTACCTGCTCTGTCTACCCTACCTGCTCTGTCTACCCTACCTGTTCTGTCTACCCTATCTGCTCTGTTTACCCTACCTGCTCTGTCTACACTACCTGCAATCTCCTGCTCTGTCTACCCTACTTGCTCTGTTTACCCTACCTGCTCTGTCTACCCTACCTGCTCTGTCAACCCTACCTGCTCTGTCTACCCTACCTGCTCTGTCCACCCTACCTGCTCTGTCTACCCTACCTGCTCTGTCTACCCAACCTGGTCTGTCTACCCTACCTGCTCTGTCTACACTACCTGCATTCTCCTGCTCTGTTACCCTACCTGCTCTGTCTACCCTACCTGCTCTGTCTACACTACCTGCTCTGTCTACCCTACCTGCTCTGTCTACCCTACCTGCTCTGTCTACACTACCTGCATTCTCCTGCTCTGTCTACCCTACCTGCATTCTCCTGCTCTGTTCACCCTACCTGCTCTGTTTACCCTACCTGCTCTGTCTACCCTACCTTCTCTATCTGCACTACCTGCTCTGTCCACCCTACCTGCTCTGTCTACACTACCTGCTCTGTCAACACTACCTGCTCTGTCTACTATACCTGCTCTGTCTACCCTACCTGCTCTGTATACACTACCTGCTCTGTCTACACTACCTGCACTGTTTACCCTATTTGCATTCTCCTGCTCTGTCAACCCTACCTGCTCTGTCAACCCTACCTGCTCTGTCTACCCTACCTGCTCTGTCTACACTACCTGCTCTGTCTACCCTACCTGCTCTGTCAACCCTACCTGCTCTGCCTACCCTACCTGCTCTGTCTACCGTACCTGCTCTGTCTACCCTACCTGCTATGGTTACCCTACCTGCATTATCCTGCTCTGTCTACTTTACCTGCTCTCTCCCCCCTACCTGCTCTGTCAACCCTACCTGCTCTGCCAACCCTACCTGCATTCTCCTGCTCTGTCTACCCTACCTGCTCTGTCTACACTACCTGCTCAGTCTACACTAGCTGCATTCTCCCGCTCTGTCCACCCTACCTGCTCTGCCTACCCTACCTGCTCTGTCTACCCTACCTGCTCTGTCTACACTACCTGCTCTGTCTACACTACCTGCTCTGTCTACCCTACCTGCTCTGTCTACCCTACCTGCTCTGTCTACACTACCTGCTCTGTAACCCCTACCTGCTCTGTCTACCCTACCTGCTCTGTCTACACTACCTCCTCTGTCTACACCTCCTGCTCTCCCTACCCTACCTGCTCTGCCTACCCTACCTGCATTCTCCTGCTCTGTCAACCCTACCTGCATTGTCCTGCTCTGTCTACGCTACCTGCTCTGTTTACCCTACCTGCTCTGTCCACCCTACTTGCTCTGTCTACCCTACCTGCTCTGTCCACTTTACCTGCTCTGTCTACCCTACCTGCTCTGTCTACCCTACCTGTTCTGTCTACCCTATCTGCTCTGTTTACCCTACCTGCTCTGTCTATACTACCTGCATTCTCCTGCTCTGTCTACCCTACTTGCTCTGTCTACCCTACCTGCTCTGTCTACCCTACCTGCTCTGTCAACCCTACCTGCTCTGTATACCTTACCTGCTCTGTCCACCCTACCTGCTCTGTCTACCCTACCTGCTCTGTCTACCCAACCTGGTCTGTCTACCCTACCTGCTCTGTCTACACTACCTGCATTCTCCTGCTTTGTTACCCTACCTGCTCTGTCTACCTTACCTGCTCTGTCTACCCTACCTGCTCTGTCTACACTACCTGCTCTGTCTACCCTACCTGCTCTGTCTACCCTACCTGCTCTGTCTACACTACCTGCATTCTCCTGCTCTGTTTACCCTACCTGCATTCTCCTGCTCTGTTCACCCTACCTGCTCTGTTGACCCTACCTGCTCTGTCTACCCTACCTTCTCTATCTGCACTACCTGCTCTGTCCACCCTACCTGCTCTGTCTACACTACCTGCTCTGTCAACACTACCTGCTCTGTCTACTATACCTGCTCTGTCTACCCTACCTGCTCTGTATACACTACCTGCTCTGTCAGCCCTACCTGCATTCTCCTGCTCTGTCTACCCTACCTGCTCTGTCTACACTACCTGCTCTGTCTACACTACCTGTACTGTCTACCCTATTTGCATTCTCCTGCTCTGTCAACCCTACCTGCTCTGTCAACCCTACCTGCTCTGTCTACCCTACCTGCTCTGTCTACATTACCTGCTCTGTCTACCCTACCTGCTCTGTCAACCCTACCTGCTCTGCCTACCCTACCTGCTCTGTCTACCGTACCTGCTCTGTCTACCCTACCTGCTATGGTAACCCTACCTGCATTATCCTGCTCTGTCTACTTTACCTGCTCTCTCCCCACTACCTGCTCTGTCAACCCTACCTGCTCTGCCAACCCTACCTGCATTCTCCTGCTCTGTCCACCCTACCTGCTCTGTCTACACTACCTGCTCAGTCCACCCTACCTGCATTCTCCTGCTCTGTCTACCCTACCTGCTCTGCCTACCCTACCTGCTCTGTCTACCCTACCTGCTCTGTCTACACTACCTGCTCTGTCTACACTACCTGCTCTGTCTACCCTACCTGCTCTGTCTACCCTACTTGCTCTGTCTACCCTACCTGCCCTGTTGCCCTACCTGCTCTGTCTACACTACCTGCTCTGTTTACCCTACCTGCATTCTCCTGCTCTGTCTACCCTACCTGCTCTGCCTACTCTACCTGCTCTCTCTATCCTACCTGCTCTGTGACCCTACCTGCTCTTTCTACACTACCTGCTCTGTCTACCCTACCTGCCCTTGTCTACCCTACTTGCTCTGTCTAAACTCCCTCTCTGTCCACCCTACCTGCTCTGTCAACCTACCTGCTCTGTATCCCTACCTGCTCTGTCTACCCTACCTGCTCTGTCAACCCTACCTGCTCTGTTTCCCTACCTGCTCTGTCTACCCTACCTGCTCTGTCTACCCTACCTGCTCTGTCTACCCTACCTTCTCTGCCTACCCTACCTGCTCTGTCCACCCTACCTGCATTCTCCTGCTATGTCTACCCTACCTGCTCTGTCTACCCTACCTGCTCTGTTTACCCTACCTGCTCTGTCCACCCTACCTGCTCTGTCTACACTACCTGCTCTGTCTACACTACCTGCTCTGCCTACACTACCTGCTCTGTCTACACTACCTGCTCTGTCGACCCTACCTGCATTCTCCTGCTCTGTCATACCCTACCTGCTCTGTCCACCCTACCTGCTCTGTTTACCCTACCTGCATTCTCCTGCTCTGTACCCTACCTGCTCTGTACCCTACCTGCATTCTTCTGCTCTGTTTACCCTACCTGCTCTGTCTACCCTACCTGCTCTGTCTACCCTACCTGCTCTGTTGACCCTACCTGCTCTGTCTACACTACCTGCTCTGTCCACCCTACCTGCTCTGTCTACACTACCTGCATTCTCCTGCTCTGTCTACCCTACCTGCTCTGTCTACCCTACCTGCTCTGTTCACCCTACCTGCATTCTCCTGCTCTGTCCACCCTACCTGCATTCTCCTGCTCTGTCTACCCTACCTGCTCTGTCTACCCTACCTGCTCTGTCTACACTACCTGCTCTGCCTACACTACCTGCTCTGTCTACACTACCTGCTCTGTCGACCCTACCTGCATTCTCCTGCTCTGTCATACCCTACCTGCTCTGTCCACCCTACCTGCTCTGTTTACCCTACCTGCATTCTCCTGCTCTGTACCCTACCTGCTCTGTACCCTACCTGCATTCTTCTGCTCTGTTTACCCTACCTGCTCTGTCTACCCTACCTGCTCTGTCTACCCTACCTGCTCTGTTGACCCTACCTGCTCTGTCTACACTACCTGCTCTGTCCACCCTACCTGCTCTGTCTACACTACCTGCATTCTCCTGCTCTGTCTACCCTACCTGCTCTGTCTACCCTACCTGCTCTGTTCACCCTACCTGCATTCTCCTGCTCTGTCCACCCTACCTGCATTCTCCTGCTCTGTCTACCCTACCTGCTCTGTCTACCCTACCTGCTCTGTCTACACTACCTGCTCTGTCAACACTACCTGCATTCTCCTGCGCTGTCTAGACTGCCTCATTAATTACTGATGTTGTCACGTTCTCTTGCATAATTCAACAAGTGTGTCAATAGCAGGACACCCTCGGATAAGAAGATCAACACACTTGGCTCTCGATTAGACCTATCTCAACATTTGAACTGTATTCAATTATTACTTTTTCCAATTCTCAAAAAAATGAACACCAATCAAAATAAAGTCATCTTTCTTCTCATGTGAGCGTCGAGATGGTGCGTTAAATCCCAGACAAAGCATTAGCATTCTTACAGATTCAATGGAAATCCAGCGTATTCCATTGAGCACATTTCAGCCAGTTTGTGTTTGACAGGTCATTACAAACACGCACCGTCCACAACCGCAAGGCTCTCCAGAGGATGGTGCGGTCTGCACAACGCCTCACCGGGGGCAAACTACCTGCCCTCCAGGACACCTACACCACCCGTTGTCACAAGGAGGCCAAAAAGATCCTCAAGCACAACAACCACCCGAGCCACTGCTTGTTCACCCCGCTATCATCCAGAAGGCGAGGTCAGTACAGGTGCATCAAAGCGGAGACCGAGAGACTGATAAACAGCTTCTATCTCAAGGCCATCAGACTGTTAAATAGCCATCACTAACATAGAGAGGCTGCTGCCTATATACACATACTTGAACTCATTGGCCACTTTAATAATGTCACTTTAATAATGTCACTTTAATAATGGAACACTAGTCACTTTAATAATGTTTGCCTATCTTGCATTACTCATCTCATATAAATACCGTATTCTATACTATTCTACTGTATCTTAGTCTATGCCACTTTGACATTGCTCATCCATATATTCCTTACTTAGATTTGTGTGTATTAGATATATGTTGTGAAATTGTTAGATATTACTTGTTAGATATTGCTGCACTGTCGGAACTAGAAGCACAATAATTTCGCTACACACGCAATAACATCTGCTAAACACGTGTATGTGACCAATAAAATGTTATTTGATTTTATTTTATTTCCAGTCGTAACATTAAATGGGAAAAAACGACAGACACAAGCAATAGTATGAAAGGGTCGCAGATGTAAAATGAATACAATAAATCCAGAGATATTTAAGTGACAAGTGGGTTTTGTACCCCTCAAACACAGGAAATAGATCCACGTGACACAATCTCAATCGCACGCCCTTTCTCACCTGGACAAAAGGAACACCTATGTGAGAATGCTGTTCATTGACTACAGCCCAGCGTTCAAAACCATAGTGCCCACAAAGCCCTCAGGTGGTAAGGGTAGGCAATAACACATGCCACGCTGATCCTCAACACTGGGGCCCCTTAGGGGTGTGTACTTAGTCCCCTCCTGTACTCCCTGTTCACCCATAACTGCGTGGCCAAACACGACTCCCAACCCAATCGTTAAGTCGACACAACATTGGTAGGCCTGATCACCGACAACGATGAGACAGTCTATAGGAAGGAGGTCAGAGACCCGGCAGTGTGGTGCCAGGACAACAATCTCTCCCTCAATGTGAGCAAGACAAATGAGCTGATTGTGGACTACAGGAAAAGGCAAGCCAAACAGGCCACCATTAACATGGAAGGGGCTGTAGTGGAGCGGGTCGAGAGTTTCAAGTTCCTTTGTGTCCATATCACCAACGAACTATCATGGTCCAAAAACACCAAGACAGTCGTGAAGAGGGCACGACAATGCCTTTTCCCCCTCAGGAGACTGAAAAGATTTGGCATGGGTCTCCAGATCCTCAAAAAGTTATACAGCTGCACCATCAAGAACATCCCCACCTGGTATGGCAACTGCTCTGCATCTGACCGTAAGGCGCTACAGAAGGTAGTGTGTACGGCCAAGTACATCACTGGGGCCAAGCTTCCTGCCATCCAGGACCTATATACTAGGCGGTGTCAGAGGGAAGGCCTCAAAAATTGTCAAAGACTCCAGTCACCCAAGTCATAGACTGTTCTCTCTGCTACCGCACAGCAAGCGGTACCGGAGCGCCAAGTCTAGGTCCAAAAGGCTCCTTAACACTTTCTACCCCCAAGCCATAAGACTGCTGAACAATTAATCAAATAGCCACCCGGACTATTTTACATTGACACCCCCTTTGTTTTTACACTGCTGCTACTCGCTGTTTATTATCTATGCATAGTAACTTTACCCCTACCTACATGTACAAATTACCTCGACTAACCTGTACCCGTGCACACTGACACCGTACCGGTACCCCCTGTATATAGCCTAAATTATAGTTATTTTATTGTGTTGTTTTTAAAAAATGTTTTTACTTTAGTTTATTTAGTAAATATCTATTTTCTTAAAACTGCATTGTTGATTAAGTGCTTGTGAGTAAGCATTTCAATGTATTCGGCGCATGTGACATAACATTTGATTTGATTTGACATTTGATTTGAAAAAGACAGATCCTCAGGTGGGTGGGGCATGTGCTTTGCTACTATAAGGCTAATTGAAGCTTCATATCTCTCAGTGTTCAACAGTAACAACCCAACCTTGCTCTTTAAAAAAATATATTTCTGCCTAAATAGACATATCCAAACGTAATTATTTTTAATCAGATGGCCATTAACAAGAACTGGTAATGTTGCATCATTATAGAAAGGTCTGGAACTCACCTTTCTGGTAATTGTTTTAAGTAAATTGCTAACGTGTACTCACTTTTGGACACAAGCTCAAGTACATAGTACAAAATATTTTTTCCCTATTCAACGAAAGTGTGGCAGTAGGGCTTGAAATGACTGAAATGCTTTCTAAATATAGTAACAATCAAATGTTAAATGATTTCACATTTCTTATTGCTGTAAAATAAATATGATCATACTTAGTGACTATTTCATATAACTGACATGCAAAGACACCCCTCAAATGTGTGCAGACTTGTTACAACTTTAACTTTAAGCACAAAGTGATTTCGTCCGTCTTTGACCAAGAGAAAGTGGCCTTGTTTTAATTCTATGAAATGATTTAGAATGGTTTCATGTTGAGAGCTCTAAATCCATCTGAGAATGTGACAGCAAAATTCGCTAGACAGCCACCGTTCATTTGCGGTTTCCCAGGCTGGGCTCACTAGCTCAGACGAAGAGAAAATCTATTCTTTGTCTGGATAGGCCAGAAAATGTGACACGTCACCCCCTATGCAAATGTAGGATATGAAACCTGACATTTCAAGTCAGCTCCGCTAAGAGAGTGGTAGGGGAGAGCAGACATATGAGGCTTTCTGGCACTATAAGGCCCGGGACCCTACAGCGTTCACAGAGCGCTTTGTACACAAAAATGTCAGTCCGAACCAGTCCAGAACCGCTCAAAGTCTCCTATTTAGGGGACTTAACATCTAAGAGATGTGAAAGAAAACAACCCAACTATGTGACCCAATGCCTGCAACCCAGCAGTTGGGTCATCCAACGAACCCAGCAGTTGGGTCATCCAAAGAACCCAGCAGTTGGGTCATCCAAAGAACCCAGCAGTTGGGTCATCCAAAGAACCCAGCAGTTGGGTCATCCAAAGAACCCAGCAGTTGGGTCATCCAAAGAACCCAGCAGTTGGGTCACCCAAAGAACCCAGCAGTTGGGTCATCCAAAGAACCCAGAAGTTGGGTCATCCAAAGAACCCAGCAGTTGGGTCATCCAAAGAACCCAGCAGTTGGGTCATCCAAACAACCCAGCATTTTCATTGCTGTAGGTTGTCTCATCAATAAGATTATCCTGCAACTATTTGAGAAATGTATCCCCCACTAGGGTCTGTGTTTATAAATGTTTCACCCATGCTCTTTCAAGCTGACGTCACACCCCAAGGAAAGGTGTGTGTGTGTGTGTGTGTGTGTGTGTGTGTGTGTGTGTGTGTGTGTGTGTGTGTGTGTGTGTGTGTGTGTGTGTATGTGTGTGTGTGCACCCGCGTGTGGGAAAAAAAGAAGTGCCCAGCGTCACCTTAACGATCGATCGAACACCCAAACTATAAACAATTTATTCCTAGATAAGTTCTCAATCTGCAAAGGAGAAACCTCATAAAAAGAACATGAAAATACTGTCCTGAGAGTGAACTCCCCACCCCTCATCTCTCTCTCTTTCCATCTCTCTCTCCCCCTCTTTCGATTCATCTCTCCCCTCCTCTCTCTCCCCCTCTCTCTCCATCTCTCTCTGCCCTTTCTCTCTGTCTCTCTGTCTCTTTTTATCTCTCTCTGTAAGTCACAGCCCTTCAGCACAACACTGTAATTAACTTGGTTGGCCTGCGTTTTGATGAGCGCCCAGCTCAATGTTGTCTGTGTGTGTGTGTGTGTGTGTGTGTGTGTGTGTGTGTGTGTGTGTGTGTGTGTGTGTGTGTGTGTGTGTGTGTGTGTGTGTGTGTGTGTGTGTGTGTGTGTGTGTGTGTGTGTGTGTGTGTGTGTGTGTGTGTTTTGGGTGCAGATAGCGTTTGAGACTAGCAGCCGTTCCACCCAGGGCCTTTCTTTAACAGCATGCTGTAATCTAATTGGCAACTCATAAAATCAATTTTCAACTGATGAGCCAAATAATAATATCTTCAAACATTCTTATACTACACACTCGCGCGCATGCACACACACACATACAGAAACACACTGCAATCTTACGATAGCCAGCTCTACCATTTCAGCGTCCTCAGAAAATGAATATTCACCGCGTGGTAACCTTTTAGAGAGAATCAGCTGCATGTTAATGATAACGTAGCTCCTACATATCATCTCTACAACTAATTAAGCCTATAGCAAACTTGGTGTAGTTATTTATGCATCACATGTAACACACATCCATGTGCACATTTTAAAAATACAGTAAGCCTCTAAACCATTTGGCTAGTTTATGATGACAGGTATTTGATTACTAATCTGGTGCTGTGTTCCATTGAGAATTGTCACGTTCGTTGGAATGATCGGACCAAGGCGCAGCGTGAGTAGCGTTCCACATAATTTATTAGAGAGTGAAACTTAGCAAAATACAAAACAATAAAGAAAAAACGAACTG
This sequence comes from Salmo trutta, assembly GCF_901001165.1. Lineage (NCBI taxonomy): Eukaryota > Metazoa > Chordata > Actinopteri > Salmoniformes > Salmonidae > Salmo > Salmo trutta. The sequence continues at coordinate 1,466,898 of NC_042963.1, read as the reverse complement.
TGACGACAATGCAGTGCTAACAGGCAACTAAACATAAACAAACAATACCCCATAACCCACAGGTGGAAAAAATTCTACTTAAGTATTATCCCCAATTAAAGACAACGATAACCAGCTGCCTCTAATTGGGAATCATACAAATCACCAACATAGAAAATAAACCTAGAACCCCACATAGAAAATATAAACTAGAACAACCCCCAGTCACGCCCTGACCTACTCTACCATAGAAAATAAGAGCTTTCTATGGTCAGGACGTGACAGTACCCCCCCCCACCCAAAGGTGCGGACTCCGACCGCAAAACCTGAAACAAAAAGGGAGGGTTGGGGGGTGTCTAGTGTCAGTGGCGGCTCTGGTGCAGGACGAAGAACCCTCTCATCCCGCGGGTTCGCCAGCATCGGAGGCGGCTCTGGTGCGGGACGAAGAACCCGCTCATCCGGCAGCATCAGGGGCGGCTCTGGTGCGGGCCGAAGAACCCGCTCATCCTGCGGGTCCAGCCATGGACCCAGGCTGAACACTGTGCCTGGACTGGGCACCAACGCAGAAGAAGACTCTGCCCTTGGAGCTGGACTGGACGCCGTGCTTAGACTGGGCATCGGCGCAGGGGAAGGCTCTGGCCATGGAGCGGGACTAGACGCTGTGTCTGGACTGGGCATCGGCGCAGAGGAGAGCTCCTGCTATGGAGCTGGACTGGACGCTGTGCCTGGACTGGGCACCGGCGCAAAGGAGAGCTCCTGCTATGGAGCTGGACTGGACGCTGTGCCTGGACTGGGCACCAGCGCAGGAGAAGGCTCCGGCCATGGAGCTGGAGGTTCCAGACCGTTGACCATCTCAGGAGGCTCCGGACCGTGGGCCGTCTCAGGAGGTTCCGGACCGTGGGCCATCTCAGGAGGTTCCAGACCGTGGGCCGTCTCAGGAGGTTCCGGACCGTGGGCCGTCTCAGGATGTTCCGTATTGTGACACGTCGCCGGAAGCGCTGGACTGGAAACTATCGCCGGAAGCTCTGGACTGGGAACTGTCGCCGGAAGCTCTGGACTGGGTACTGTCGCCGGAAGCTCTGGCCTGTGAAGGCGCACTGGAGGCCTGGTGCATGGAGCCGGGACAGGTGGCACCAGACTGGTGACACGCACATCAGGGCAAGTGCGGGAAGCAGGCACAGGACGTACCTGACTGGGGACACGCACTTCAGGGAGAGCGCGAGGAGCAGGCACAGGACGCCCCGGGCTGTGGAGGCGCACTGGAGACCTGGTGCGTAGAACCGGTGCAGGATATACTGGACCATGGAGGCGCACTGGAGGTCTGGAGTGTAGAACTGACACAACCCGTCCTGGCTGGATGCTCACTTTAGCCTGGCAAGTGCGGTGCGCTGGCACAGGACGCACTGGGCTGTGAAGGCGCACTGGCGACAGTGCGTAGAGCTGGCGCAGGATATACTGGACCGTGGAGGCGCACTGGAGGTCTGGAGCGTAGAGCTGGCACAACCCGTCCTGGCTGGATGCTCACTTTAGCCTGGCAAGTGCGGGGCGCTGGCACAGGTCGCACTGGGCTGTGAAGGCGCACTGGCGACACAGTGTGTAGAGCTGGCGCAGGATATCCTGGACCGAGGAGATGTACTGGAGACCAGGAGCGCTGAGCCAGCACAACCCATCCTGGCTGGATGCTCACTTTCGCAAGGCAAGTGCGAGGAGCTGGCACAGAACACACCGGGCTGTGGATGCGCACTGGAGACACATTGCGTATCTCCGCAAAACATGGTGCCTGACTGGTCTCATGCTCCTCACGGTGACTGTCTTGCTCCAGACACCAAACCATCCACTCTACCTCATCACTCCCCTCAACTATCTCACAATACTCCTCGCTCAGTCTCTCCCAATATTCCTCTTCACTCTCCGACTCGCCCCTCGGCCTTGCCGACCACTCCATGTGCCCCCCAAAAAAACTTTTTCGGGCTGTCTCTCGGGCTTCCGTCGTGGTTGCAAACCCCGGAGTCGTCGTGGATCCTCCTTCTCTGCCTCCGCCTGCTTCCATGGCAGGCTCTTGTCTCCTGCCATGATCTCCTCCCACGTCCAGGAAGTCCTCCACTCTCTTCTCTCCCGTGCCCAGGATCCCTGCTCCTCCTGGTCACGCTGCTTGGTCCTGGTTTGATGGGGTATTCTGTCACGTTCGTTGGAATAATCGGACCAAGGCGCAGCATGAGTAGCGTTCCACATAATTTATTAGAAAGTGAAACTTAGCAAAATACAAAACAATAAAGAATAAACGAACCGTGACGACAATGCAGTGCTAACAGGCAACTAAACATAAACAAACAATACCCCATAACCCACAGGTGGAAAAAATGCTACTTAAGTATGATCCCCAATTAGAGACAACGATAACCAGCTGCCTCTAATTGGGAATCATACAAATCACCAACATAGAAAATAAACCTAGAACCCTACATAGAAAATATAAACTAGAACAACCCCCAGTCATGCCCTGACCTACTCTACCATAGAAAATAAGAGCTCTCTATGGTCAGGACGTGACAAGAATGTAGGTTATGGTGTTTGAATACCTCACCTTAACATTCCCTCCTAAATAGTGCAGTATCTTACCTGACAAGAAACAGACAAGCCAAAGAGCTGCTGGGTCATGATACATAGCTACATCCCCAGAGTAACCTACAGAGAGAGGGAGATAGAGGGCGAGAAGAGAGTTGGGGGGTTAGACAGAGAATTGGTTGCCAAACAATGTTTAGGGCCACGCACACACGGACGCATGCACGCATGCACAGACACACACACTGATGTATTTGTATTCTTCTTCACCAAGTTAGTCTTCGTTACATGGTTCAGAAATTGGGCAAAGAGAAAAAGAGTAAAGGGCAAAGATGTTGAGTAGCAGACCTCTATCCTGATAGAGAGACTAATCATGACCTGAAGTTACAGTACACAGGTCAATCACCTTCTAGATCATATTTTGATCTCCTCCCTTTCCTCTATCTCTATGCTCTTGCTTTCCCTCCTTACTTTCCTCAAGCTGTGACTCTATTACAAAAACAAGACAGTAGATATTCCATTCTAGTCAAATGTGTGCTCCGGGGCGGCAGGGTATCCTAGTGGTTAGAGCATTGGACTAGTAACCGAAAGGTTGCAAGTTCGAATCCCCGAGCTGACAAGGCACAAATCTGTCGTTCTGCCCCTGAACAAGGCAGTTAACACACTGTTCCTAGGTCATCATTGAAAATAAGATTTTGTTCTTAACTGACTTGCCTAGTTAAATAAAGGTAAAATAAAATACTTGCAATGAGTAAAGCACAATAACAGAATGTATTTAGTCATATGTTGTTATATTTAGTCAGCTTCATACGCTGCTTGCACAGAACCCCCAAAAATGTGAACCCAGCTTTTCTCTCCCATCTCCCCATCCCCTTATCTCTCCCCTCCCTCTCTAACAGGCAGGGATGTTGTTGATGACACGTACCCTGCAGAGAGAGGACATGCAGGGTCGATGGACCACAGTATTCACTCCACTCTGCACTGTGTGTGTATGTGTGTGTTGTGTGTTTGTTGTGTGTTTGTTTATCTGTACCTCTGTGTGAAAAAGCTCTACCATTGGAGCGGATCTTTCAGTGTGAGAGAGCTAACAGACCGTTTCTTTGTTTCCCTTTCTTTCTGTGTGCATCCCTCTGTACTTTACTCTCTCTACGTCTCTCCATCTCTCCAGGAAGCAGATACATGAACAGTTCACACCATGTGGTATATTTAATAGAGAGAGTAATTTGTGCAGGCGTGTGTGTGTGTGTGTGTGTGTGTGTGTGTGTGTGTGTGTGTGTGTGTGTGTGTGTGTCTGTGTGTGTCTGTGTGTGTGTGTTAAGGTTTGGTATTCCAGACATACTCCTGCCTGTGTATTGGGTGAGATGGACAGTTCATTCATTATTTACAGAGTGTGTTTTAGGGAGGAAAGACTGTCAATCCATAAATAGGACAGAGAGGTACAGCTAAACACACACCAGCACCCTACACACACCCCTAAAATGATTCAACACCAACCCGCCCCCTTGGTCTAAAGACTCTAGGAGTAGCTCAGTAAGCACAGTAAGTCAGTTTAGACTAGCGGTTAAGAGCATCGGGCCAGTAAATGAAAAGTCACTGGTTCAAATCTCTGAGACAACTAAGTGATAAATCTGTCAATGTGCCCTAATTGGCACCCTAATTGCTTTGGATAAGAGCGTCTGCTAAATGACTAAAATGTAAAAATGTATCTATATGTCCAGACCAGCCTTGTGCTGTCCTTAACAGCCCAATTCAGAATCAAGATACACTACATGGTCAAAAGTATATGGACATCTCATTCCAATATCATGGGCAGTAATATGGAGTTTGTCCCCCCTTTGCTGCTATAACAGCCTCCACTCTTCTGGGAAGGTTTCCACTAGATGTTGGAATATTGCTGTGGAGACTTGCTTCCATTCAGCTACAAGAGTATTAGTAAGGTTGGGCACTGATGTTGGGCTATTAGGCCTGGCTTCCAATTCATCCCAAAGGTGTTCGATGGGGTTGAGGTCAGGGCTCTGTTCAGGCTAGTCAAATTCTTCCACAGCGATCTCGACAAACCAAACTTTGCAGTTAGCACTATGCATTCGGGCAGGTAGCATTCTCCTGGCATCCGCCAAACCCAGATCGGACTGCCATATGGTGAAGAGTGATTCATCACTCCAGAGAACACGTTTCCACTGCTCCAGAGTCCAATGGTGGCGAGCTTTACACCACTACAGCCGATGCTTGGCATTGCGCATGGTGATCTTAGGCTTGTGTGCAGCTGTTCGGTCATGGAAACCCATTTCATGAAACTCCTGACGAACAGTTTTTGCGTTGACGTTGCTTCCAGAGACATTTTGGAACTTGGTAGTGAGTGTTGCAACCGAGGACAGATGATTTTTACACTCTACAGGCGCTTCAGTGGTCCTGTTCTGTAAACATGTATGGCCTACCTAAGAAGTTATTGCTCCAAGACGTTTCCACTTCACAATAACAGCACTTAAAGTTGATCGAGGTAGCTCTAGCAGGGCAGAAATTTGATGAACTGACTTGTTGGTGGAATCCTATGACGGTGCCACGTTGAAAGTCACTGAGCTCTTCAGTAAGGCCATTCTACTGCCAAGGTTTGTCCATGGAGATTGCATGGCTGTGTCCTCGATTTTATACACCTGTCAGCGTACCCACATCCCCTCAACACATTGCGAGCAAACATGTTTGCAGCCCCCCTCTTGACAGTGGAGAGAAGGTTTTAGAGTTAATTTCGTGCAATTCTACACATTTTGCCATGGGGCATAGAGAAAATGTTGCAGTTTGAATCTCAGGTCATAAAGAGAGTTGTGATTGCAAGTGAACCAAAACACTGCAGACGTAAAGACCAAATCAACCCAAAGCTGTCTGGGGCTTCACCTACGGGTCAAACTATAGACTATAAATTTAGTGACTCGATGGTAGATACACCTCTGCCACCACTACTACTACTACTGATGCAACACCAGTGCAGTATGTCATCAGATCTGTCTGAATTTACCAATCATAATCAATAATCCATCATTTGTGCCGTGGTCCTTAACGCCCTGCTGACCCCCACAGAGCAGGGCTTATTAGAGTAACGATCAGGCCGCACAGTCAGCTCCCTGCGGGTCACAGGTCACAGCCAGAGAATTAGAAGTAATAGAATGGAATCAGCTCTAACATCCATACCCTATCACCGTCACCCAGTGGTGCAATATAGTCCTATTTGGTTGTATGGATGTATGAGTAGTAATTATATAGTTGGGAGTGCCATCGTGTACATGGTTATCCCTTTATACTAGTGTAAGAAAACATTTCATCAGATGAATTCAAAGGCTGTAGATTTAAACCTGGGTCATCTGCACACCACTAATCCCTGTCTCTGTAGTAGGACTTTGCCTGATGCGTAGTCAGGACACTGACTGGGTGACGGGTTCAGTCCTGGGGTGAAAGGAAACGGGGTTGGCGGAAGGAGAGGAGAGATGATGATGGCTATTACTGTATGCTAATCTCCAAGACAAGTTGCCTACTAGTGCCCCTGGCTGTGTGTGTGTATGTGTGTGTGTTTGCCTGTGTTTGTGGGTGTGTGTGTGTCAGTGTTAGTTGTCAACAAAACAAAAATATTCGTCAAACACCTATTTTTCAGTGCCAATTGACGAGACTATAACTGACTAAATAGACCCAGAAGAAAAAAAAAATGTTTTTTTTCTTCATTTCAGTTCCCATTTCAAACGAAACGGGACGAAATTACTGTATCTCTGTGACTAAAATTTGACATCATGACAGCTGTGATGGAATAGGAAGTTTTATAAATGCCGACAGATAATTTGTTTGTTCGACATGGTGGGATATTTTTGAGTCTGTAAAATAAATTATGAGAGAAACATTATTTGTTCAGAACATTTCTTATATTACTACCTACAGCCGAAAAAAACTTTGGGATATTAGATCGTCAGAATTTCTAGCAAAAATTCTACTTCCCAGGATCTTTTGTTTGAACTTCCCGAGGCAGCTCTATTCATCCCGGGGGTTGCACCAACACCGGAAAAGAGGAAGAAGTGGGGCCTTAATCAGACTCAGGCAGTGTGCATACCATCCACCGCTTCTGAGTATATTACTCACTAACGTTCAGTCCCTGGACAATAAAGTATACGAGCTCAGGGCGAGGTCCTCCTTCCAGAGAGACATTAGGGACTGTAACATACTCTGTTTTATCGAATCATGGCTCTCTCTGGATATATTGTCCCCGTCCATTCAGCCAGTGGGGTTCTCCATCCATCACGCGAACAGGAAGAAAGAACTCTCCGGGGTTTGTTTCATAATTAACAACTAATGGTGTAATTGTGGTAATGTACAGGAACTCAAGACCTTTTGTTCTCCCAATCTGGAATACCTCCCCATCAAATGCCGATCGCATTACCTCCAGAGATAATTTTATGTGGTCATCGTCACAGCCATGTATATTCACCCCCAAACCGACACCGCGACAGCTCTCAAGGAACTACACTGGACTATGTGCAAACTAGGAAAGGGGATACCTAGTCAGTTGCACAACTGAATGCATCCAATCGAAATATGTCTTCCGCATTTAACCCAACCCCTCTGAATCAGAGAGGTGTGGGGGGCTGCCTTAATCTATGTCCACGGTGCCCGGGGAGCAGTTGCTTAGGATTAACTGCCTTGCTCAAGGGCAGAACTGCAGATTTTTTCCAACTTGCCAGGTCAGGGACTCAAACCAGTGACCTTTCAGTCACTGGCTCAACGCTCTTAACCACAAGGCTACCTGCTAGGCTAGCTGCCACCCTGGAAATCGCATGTCCTTAGGCCAAATTTATTGTAGCTGGGGACTTTAATAAAGTAAATCTGAGGAAAATGCTACCGAAATTCTATCAACACATCTGTGCTATATTGGCATCACGGACTCTGGATCCTTGCTACTCTCTCTTCCTGGACGGTTACAAGGCCCTCACCCACCCAAATTTCTTCAGCCTTCTGAGTTTGAAGAGGCGCAACAGGCGCTGTTGCGCCTCTTCAAACTCAGAAGGCTGAAGAAATTTGGCTTGGCCCTTAAGACCCTCACAAACTTCTACAGATGCACTATTGAGAGCATGCTGTGGGGATGTAACACCGCCTGGTATGGCAATTTCACAGTCGGCAACCGCAGGGCTTTTCCGAGGGTGGTGCTTTCAGCCCAAAGCATTAGCGGAGGCACACTGCCTGCCCTCTACAGCACCCGCTGTCAGAGGAAGGCCAAGAGGATCATGAAGGACCTCAGCCACCCGAGCCATGGCATGTTCACCCTGCTACCATGTAGAAGGCGGAGACAGTACCGGTACATCATGGACAGAGAGACTGATAAAAAGCTTCTTTCTCCAGGCCATCAGACATTTAAACAGTCACCACTAGCCGGCCTCCGCCCAGTACACTACCGTGCACCTTAGAGACTGCTGCCCTATGTGCATAGTCATTAAACACTGGTCACTTTAATAATGTTTACATACTGTTTTACCCACTTCATATGTACCGTGTATACTGTACTCTAGTCAAGGCTCATCCTATATAACTACTGCTATTACAAACATTTTCTATTCAAATACGGTTCATACTGTCTATACACACCATATACCATTATATCTGACATTCTGATATTTCTTACTTTCTTTATTTAAATGTTGGGGATTTTGTGTGTATTGTTTTGTATTGCTTGGTATGACTACACTGTTGGAGCTAGAAACACAAGCATTTCGCTGCACCTGCGGTAACATCTGCAAATCTGTATATGCGACCAATAAACTTTTATTTTATTTTATTAGTAAAACAACAGTCTAGCAATGTTTTTCTCTCCCTTGACTAAAGAAAAATAGTCTCACTTTGAATTTGTAGTCTCGCTGAACCCTCCCACTTCCCCCATTGCATTTCTATTGTGCATTGGCGGGCCGCATTTTACATTCATAAAGCATATCGAGGGCTGTTCTAAAACTAGGCTACTTGCAGACAAGACCTTTGGCCATTTGTTAAGGCTACACCTTGTTCAGTCATGTTACCTCATTAACTAGCTATAGCTAACGACCTGGGGCGTGTTCAGCAGGACGCAATGCTTTCCTTATTGAGGAAAAAATGTACTTCCTACGACTGTGAGATGTGGTAGTTTCACCTACTGTAGCTATCTTAAGATGAATGCACTAACTGTACGTCGCTCTGGATAAGAGCGTTAGCTAAATTACACAAACGTTATGTAAATGTAGAACAAACATTCCTCTCTGAATAAGGAATAATGTCGGTTTTATTCATGAAATTGATTGACTCCTCTTGCCACTACACTATATCTGACTTGGTAAATAACTTTATTTTGAGTTAATGTGGATCCAGTGACTCAGACTTGAACACTTGGACCAGGACTCAAGCACTGGGACACGGACTTCAGCCATAGGGACCATTGGTGACTCGGACTCGAACATAGGGGACTTGGGACTCGATTCGGACTCAAGTTTTAGTGACTCGACTACATCAATGTGTCTGCAGGGTCTATGGAAGGTCAATAACAATGGCAATGACACGACCGACTGATGGAGGTGCAACCCATACAACTTTGCCAATACTTTGCAGCACCATCTAGTGATTGTGCCTCTCTCTCTCTCTCTGCGCTTGTGTATGTCTGTTTGTTTTGTATGTAATGTGCAATATCTATGTAGGATGAGTTAGGAATTTACATGGCCAGATAGTTCTTATATATTCTTAAATATGTTAGTCATATTTCTGCTGTTGGGAAGAGAATAGGATGTTACACAGAAAACATGTTGGTAGGACAAGGCTATGTATGTTTGGTCACATGGAAGTCCGTGATTTATGTTTACTATAGGTTAATAAGGCAATACAAATGTGATGTGACTAAAATGTGACTAAAATGAAAGGGCATTTAACAGAGGTGTGGAATCGAGGCATATCACTTGGATTTGAGTCTGACTCAAGTCACAAATTTGATGACATGAGACTCGACTTGATAGAAAATAAAATTACTTGATACTTGACTTGGATTTGGAACCTCATGACTCAGAACTTGAATTTGACTTGAGACTGATGACATGAAATTATCTGGCCAGGTTTTGTAATGTTTGTCACTCATTTTGTGGCACAGAGTTTCCATGGATTACTATCCATGCAGCCAGAGACAGTCTAGTGAAACGCACACTCGGCCCTCTGATTGGACCAGGAAACTGTCAATCAACACAGGTCTGGTGAGCAAGTGCAGTGAGAACGTTTTGGGAGTGTGAAACTGAATTAATAAAAATATAGCCTTCCATTTGTATTTTATATTTATACCTTTGCTTATTCAATCTGGTCACAAACATATGCCTATGTCATTGCACCAAAGTATTGTTTCAAAAACATCTAATCTGTGCTTCAGAGCCAAAGAGTTGCCAGTCATCAGCATTGGTGCGGGCGCACATTTCCAGATTAGTGACCAGAAAGTTATTGTTACATTTTCTCCAGTTTTGCCTATCAAAAACAGAGTAGCCTACTTACGTTCATATTATCCATATAAAGTACCGTTTAGCAATCTGCTACGGACACATCTTTGCCACAACAATAGGCTACCCAGTGACATCATTGATCATTTTCATATTTCAGATAGGCCTAGTTTGGGTGGGTTACAATTATATACGTGGTACTGGCTATATGTCTAAAGATATCTGTAGCATCGCACTACCTTCAATACTTGAAGATGTAACATATTCTAGTGAATTAATTACAATATTTGTGAGGAAGAAAAACGCCATAGACAGATCATGCATTCCATCTGATTGGGTAATCTCCGATGTAAACCGTATGACCCTGCTTGCGCTGAACCACTCATTTCTGGTGTAGCAGGTCAAAAAGGTTTGAAAACCACAGCTAGTGAACATATTGCTGATTTGCTGTACATCTATAGGATGGGGTGCAGCGCAAACGTCAAATTGTAGAGGATTGCCATAAATGAATATGCATCTGTCGCTCCAAAAATGGTTTGGCGATCAAGAATATGAACCGTTTACTTTGCAAACTCACCAGCAATGGGTCATCAAGCAGCAATTACTAGCATAGGCCTACTTGCCTTTTGGTAAGTCAAAATTGCTTAAATTTATAATTTACTTATGAAGCTAGCATTTGGAATTTGTTGTTAAAATTCATTATTACATAATCAAAATGGGTTTTCGGCAAAATAATGAAAAGGGTTGTCTGGCAGCCTCAATAAATGGACAAAGATTTGTAGTTTATCAAGTCATAGAAGTTTTTTTACTTGACTTGAAAAGAACTTGTGACTCGACGGGGCTTGACTTGATCTTGGAATGCACAACTTGGAATTGATTCGAGACTCAAATGAACAGTCAGAGTTATTACCATGATTGTAGACCGAGCTGGTACTGTGAATGGCCTTCCAGACTCATTCAACAAACATAACATCCTCATAGATCAGTTCATTGAAACACCGCTACATCTGGACTGCATGGGCCCCATATGAATACATTTTCACAATCATAGAAAAAGCAACAAAAGCACCATCATCTGTGCTACAGGTGACAGACAGCAACAGTCCAGTGATTCGTTCACTTGCGCATGCTGTTTATGTCGATTCCCAAACCCTCTTTCCTATGTTTGGCTACTGCATGAAGAGACTGACTGATGGTCTGTGAGGACTGACAGACGAACAGATGGACGCACAGACAAACGCATGCACACACAGACACAGAGACACAGACAGACACAGACACGCACACACACATAGAGAGAAACAGCCAGTTGAGAGGGCTTATTTCCCTGTGCTGAGTAAAGAGAGTGCTGTTGAACTGCTAAGGATGTGACAGAGGCGCTGTACTGCATTCAGCCCACAGAGTACAGCTCTGCATGAAGAATAGAGTCTAGAAGGCCATGCAGGAACTCACGCATCATCTACACATATCTACACCAACACATAGCCTATACAAACCACAAGGCCATATCCATTCACACACATGCACAGCAATATGTTGTCTTTACCTGCACACACACACACACACACACACACACACACACACACACACACACACACACACACACACACACACACACACACACACACACACACACACACACACAATCATTCTCACTCACTCTCTTTCTCTAAGCAACCCACTGTGTAGTTTTTTTTTTCCAGATTTTAAATACTTATCACTCATTAGCTAGGCTATTGACAATAATAATTTAGGCTGTGAGCTGCTTGATTTATAATAGTGCTATATTTAAACTAGCCTACTACTTTTCATTGTGATAGATGTATAATAGTAACTGATTGATGGAGGCAAAGCTGTAAACAACAGACAACAAACACATATTAAATTCTGAACAGACAGTGGGGGAATAAATTAGGTATCATCGCATACACACAGACTGTACCATACAGATGTACATATCCAAACACATACACACTCTCAGACAAGCATGTATGCATGCATGTGCGCGCACACACACACACACACAGACACACACACACACACACACACACACACAGCAAAGCACTCAGGAGAGCCAGGTAAAGCTCTGTGATGTGAAAGAGCCCTTTCAGGCTTTTAGGAGAGACACCCAGTGACACACATAGACAAGTCAGGAGAGAGAGAGGGAAACACACAAACACTCACTCCCTCACGCACACACATACACGCCTAGTCTGTCAGTAAGGAGAGTCCTGAGAGACAGAAGAGAACCATAGAGGCAACCGAAAACTGTCTTACCTTTAACTATAAGTGAAACGTCACATACATGATTTATCGACATGGGTTTATCGACACCATGCCTAAACAACCTGCTATCAAATCCCATAGCCGCGTGGGAGAAAAGACAAGTACACGCGCTCACCTACGGACGAGGAGGACACAGTCGCTGAGGACACCGCAGATCGATGGGTGTGTAAATCGATGCGTCCGCGCGCAGTTTGTAGGAATACAATCTTCAACCACAAACATACCCGTATGAACTCATCAGTTACTGTATCCATATATTGTGTCACCGAGGTTAGAAAGCACTTATCACCCCCTCACACGTCGTTTGTTAGGCTACTTCGATTTCGTGGAATCCTCCGTCCATTGTGTCTGTAACGAATTATGTAACAGCCAAAATAACTTATCCACACTGCAGAAAACACTGCTACTGCGACGCATGGAAATCTGACTTTTCTTTCATTTTCTCCGATATGACCATCTTACAGACGTTCTGAAACTCCAATTCAGCCTTAGTTTCTCTGACAATTACTTTTCTCTAGTCCTGAAAGGAATTGAGCTGGAATTAATCAAATACTATCACTCACACATCATATCACATTATGATGAAGGATGCAGATATGATTACGTGTCTGTAAATGCAATGCAAACCGCAAGATACATTTCCATTTGACTACGTCATTAGGTCAACAGTTGACAACATAATTTAACTTGCCCTAGCGTGTGCATGTAAACTACCTGTCAAAAAAGCTCCTACCTACGTAGCCTAAATAAGCGTTGTTGAAAAATGCCACATTGTCAGTACAATGTCCAGAGATAAAATATTCTAATGACTTACCTTATTTATAATGCGAAGTGCGCAAATCTTGCAGCTATTTGAGGACTTGAGACGAGTTTCTCTTACTCCTGATCCCTCCGTGGAGTCATACTGCGAGAGAGAGAGAGAGAGAGGGAACAAATACATCTGTACCAGAGCGCGTGCAGCCCTTGCCAGAGGATGCTTCAGTCTCCTAGCAACAACAATCGATCTGGCAAGGATACATTTTTATTGGATAAAATGAAAACTTGGCCATTCACACCTTTAACACGCTTACTAAAATAACATCTCCTGTTTATCTCCAACACAGCAAGCAAACAAAAAGAGACAGAGCGAGAGAGAGATCATCAACCCTGTAGTAAAAACAACATGTAAGCAGATAGTGACACATTTTGGATGTATGAGTATGACTAATAGGATCAGATTAAATTCATGTTTGTTGTATTAAGCATGGCCGAGAAAAGAATATTGCTACCTAAGGTTGAGAATAAGATCCTGGGAAATGAAATGATACACATAGGGGGTATACTTTCTGAACCTCTAAATGAATAGAACCAGATAAGGCTGGAAGCCACTTCCTCTCCCAATGGGAACCAAGGAACACTGTTGGCCTGCCCTATTACCTGAGCTCCACAGCGCTAAGACCACAGCCTTACACAGGCTATAGGCTGGAGACTGTTTGGATAGTGGGCTCTCTCCCATCCCTCATCCTCTCTTTCCCTCCCTCCTCCACCATTCTGTCATACCCTTCTTCTGAATACCTACATATCTATGTTTCTGTCAGTGTGTGTGTGTGTGTGTGTGTGTGTGTGATGACTGTATGCACACACACACACACACACACACACACACACACACACAGAGAGAGAGAGAGACACACACACACAAACAGACACCAGCGCGGTCGGTGCCGTTTAAGATGAGGGAGGATGATAATATTTTTAATGAACATGGCCTTATTTCTGTTACAGCGTATTGGATGACTGTCATTCATATTCTATTCACCCAGCTCAATGTGACATTGATACTGTCAAGTCCTGACCAGTAAAGGGGTTATTTGCTATTGTAGTTTGGTCAGGATGTGGCAGGGAGTGTTTGTTTTATGTGTTTCGGGGTTTGTTGGGCTATGGTATTATGTAGAGGGGTGTTTGTTTAGAGTGTTCCGGGGTTTTTGGTCTATGTTCTAGGTTAGTGTTTTTCTATGTTCAGTCTAGTTTTCTACTTCTATGTTTAGGGTTTGTTGATTGACCTTCAATTGGAGGCAGCTGTTCCTCGTTGCCTCTGATTGAAGGTCCTATGTATAGGGGTGTTTGTGCTATGGGGGTTTGGGGGTAGTTGTCTCCTGTTTTGTGTCTGTGCACCTGACAGGACTGTTTAGTGTCGTTCGTTGTTTTGTATACGTGATTTGTTTGTTTTTTCCTTCTTTTGATTTAATAAAGAAGGTGAGTATACACGTTTCCGCTGCACCTTGGTCTAATCCTTACGACGCCCGTTACAGAACTACCCACCACCAACGGACCAAGCAGCGGGTTAAGGAGCTGGAGAGGAGCTGAGAGGAGATCCTAGCCAGAGAGGGACCATGGAGGAAGGCTGGAGAGGACCGGGAGTGTTTTGCTGGAACACGGTTGGCATGGAAGCCTGAGAGGCAGCGGGTAGTTTGGCTGGGCCAGGGTTGAGCCCTAAGCCAACTCCACGTGCTTACCAGAGGCAGCGTGGTACTGTGATGCGCACAGCGTCGAGGCCAAGCATCCACAGGCCGGTATGCTCGGTGCCAGCGTCCTGCATTTGCCGGGGGGAAGCGGGCACCCAGCCAGTAAGGGTGGTGCCAGTCCTGCGCTCGAGACCGGCAGTGCGCCTTCACGGCCCAGTGTATCCTGTTCTCGCTCTCCGCACTAGCCCTGAGGTGCGTGTCTCCAGTCTGGCGTCTCCAAGGCCAGCACCACGCACCAGGCCTTCAGTACGTCAGCCCAGTCCAGGATGTCCTGTTCCCGCTCCTCGCACGAGCCTTGGGGTGCGTGTCTCCAGTCTGGTACCTCCACTACCAGCCCCACGCACCAGGCCTCCAGTGCGTCAGCCCAGTCCAGCTCGTCCTGCTCCTGCTCCTCGCACTAGCCCTGTGATGCACTCCTCCCAGAGTGCTAAGAACCTTGGCGTGACCCTGGACAACACCCTGTCATTCTCCACTAACATCAAGGCGGTGACCCGATCCTGTAGGTTCATGCTCTACAACATTCGCAGAGTACGACCCTGCCTCACACAGGAAGCGGCGCAGGTCCTAGTCCAGGCACTTGTCATCTCCCGTCTGGATTACTGCAACTCGCTGTTGGCTGGGCTCCCTGCCTGTGCCATTAAACCCCTACAACTCATCCAGAACGCCGCAGCCCGTCTGGTGTTCAACCTTCCCAAGTTCTTTTACGTCACCCCGCTCCTCCGCTCTCTCCACTGGCTTCCAGTTGAAGCTCGCATCCACTACAAGTCCATGGTGCTTGCCTACGGAGCTGTGAGGGGAACGGCACCTCCGTACCTTCAGGCTCTGATCAGGCCCTACACCCAAACAAGGGCACTGCGTTCATCCACCTCTGGCCTGCTCGCCTCCCTACCTCTGAGGAAGCACAGTTCCCGCTCAGCCCAGTCAAAACTGTTCGCTGCTCTGGCACCCCAATGGTGGAACAAGCTCCCTCACGACGCCAGGACAGCGGAGTCAATCACCACCTTCCGGAGACACCTGAAACCCCACCTCTTTAAGGAATACCTGGGATAGGATAAAGTAATCCTTCTAACCCCCCCCCTTAAAAGATTTAGATGCACTATTGTAAAGTGGTTGTTCCACTGGATATCATAAGGTGAATGCACCAATTTGTAAGTCGCTCTGGATAAGAGCGTCTGCTAAATGACTTAAATGTAAATGTAAATGCGTGTCCCTAGTCTGGCACTTCCTAAGCCAGCTCCACGCATCAGGTCTTCAGTGCGCAGTCCCCGTCCAGAGCTTCTGGCAACAGTGCCTCGTCCAGAGTGTCCGGCAACAGTGCCTCGTCCAGAGTGTCCGGCGACAGTGCCTCGTCCAGAGTGTCCGGCGACAGTGCCTTGTCCAGAGTGTCCGGCGACACTGCCTCGTCCAGAGTGTCTGGCGACAGTGCCCCATAGAGAGACAGCCCACAGTCCGGAGCCAGTAGAGAAGGCCCACAGTCCGGAACCGAGAGAGACAGCCCACAGTCCAGAGCCGAGAGAGACGGCCCACAGTCCGGAGCCGAGAGAGACGGCCCACAGTCCGGAGCCGAGAGAGATGGCCCACAGTCCAGAGCCGGGAGAGACGGCCCACAGTCCGGAGCTGAGAGAGACGGCCCACAGTCCGGAGCCGAGAGAGACGGCCCACAGACCGGAATCGAAGCCGAGAGAGACGGCCTACAGTCTGGAATCGGCGCAGCCAGAGTCGCCCTACAATCCGGAATCGGCGCAGCCAGAGTCGCCCTACAGTCCGGAATCGGCGCAGCCAGAGTCGCTCTACAGTCCGGAATCGGCGCAGCCAGAGTCGCCCTTCAGCCCGAGGTCTCCAGCGACGCGAATCAGTCCGAGGTCTTCAGCGATGCGCCATAGCCCAGAGACTTTGGGAGGGGTAAAGTTTAATGAGTATTTAGCGGGGGTGGACAGGGTAGGTTGGGGATTAAGGCCGGAGCCTGAGCCACCTCCGTAGTAGGTGGTTGGGGGAGGGGGGGGTGTAGCACAAGAACCGTCAGTGACGGTGGCCACCCTCCCTTCCCTCCCTTTAGTTGGGGATTATTTTTTTGTTTGTGTTTAGAGTTATTGGATTAGGTTTTGTTTTGTTGTTTTAGGTGCATCCGGGGTCTGCACCTTTGGGGGGGGGGGGTACTGTCACGTCCTGACCAGTAAAGGGGTTATTTGTTATTGTAGTTTGGTCAGGACGTGGCAGGGGGTGTTTGTTTTATGTGGTTCGGGGTTTGTTGGGCTATGGTATTATGTAGAGGGGTGTTTGTTTAGAGTGTTCCGGGGGTTTTTGGTCTATGTTCTAGGTTAGTGTTTTTCTATGTTCAGTCTAGTTTTCTACTTCTATGTTTAGGGTTTGTTGATTGACCTTCAATTGGAGGCAGCTGTTCCTCGTTGCCTCTGATTGAAGGTCCTATGTATAGGGGTGTTTGTGCTATGGGGTTTTGGGGGTAGTTGTCTCCTGTTTTGTGTCTGTGCACCTGACAGGACTGTTTAGTGTCGTTCGTTGTTTTGTATACGTGATTTGTTTATTTTTTCCTTCTTTTGATTTAATAAAGAAGATGAGTATACACGTTCCCGCTGCACCTTGGGCTAATCCTTACGACGCCCGTTACAGATACGTCTATGCTACTACATGGTACTCTAATTTTCCCTGTACCAATCATGAGGTTGCTAGCCTATGAATGAAAGTTTACAACGTAGCTGTACAAACGATCATTTGAACCAGAGCTTTCAGTAAACAGATCTTTGTCTGTGTATTGGGAAGTTAGCCAAGCGTATAGAGGCATTTAAGACAAAGTCATTTTTGATTGGGAATGTAATCACAGCTTCATTGTATACTGTGCAGCCTGTCTGTTTTGTATGCATGACCAGATGACTGGGAGATGTGCAGTGTTAGACTGGTGTTCTGTTCCCTATACTTCTGCATCAACATATGGTGACAAACCCCCTAACAACATACAACACACACACACACACACACACACACACACACACACACACACACACACACACACACACACACACACACACACACACACACACACACACACACACACACATGCACATACTTACACATGCTCGCACTGATGTAGTGGCGGGCCCAGCCTGTGTTGTGGTGACATCCTGTAGGTCTGATATCTGATTGGAAGTTAACTTAAAGTAACTGGTCAACAACTCAGATTTTGAATCGAAACAACTCACATGTTATAAAATGGTCTTAGCGTCATTGAGTTTTTTCTCTTTTTGTTCCTGACCTGCTGTGGTGAGATACACTCTCCCGTTCTTGCTTCTCTCCCAAGAGCTTTAGGGCATGGCCCTTGAGGCTATGACCTCTCTCTCCCTCTCTGATCATGCCTAGATTATTAATGTATTGTTAATGTCAGTATTGCCTTTTAACTTGTATAATTTAATCATACATTTTACAAAGTTATTAAATATCTGCCTTTGAGATAGACAATTCCCAGACCTTTCTTGACAGTAAATTATTCTAACTCAGCTATAGTCCTGGTTGCACATTGCTGTATTATCTTTATGGAGTCAGATAAACATTTTAACATACGTTGTTGATTTTAATTGCATAGTCTTATTACGGGTCGCATGTGAGGTATATGTAATATCGAATATTACCCCACTACACAGACACAGACACAGACACAGACACACACACACGCACACATGCACACACACTCACAGCTCTGGTGCCAGTCACAGCTCTCCCAGACTACAGCCTCATTGCTCCAGTATTCCCTAGCTCCCAGTAAGCCTGTGTGTGTGTGTGTGTGTGTGTGTGTGTGTGTGTGTGTGTGTGTGTGTGTGTGTGTGTGTGTGTGTGTGTGTGTGTGTGTGTGTGTGTGTGTGTGTGTGTGTGTGTGAATGTGTGTGTGTGTGTGTGTGTGTGTGTGTGTCAGATGCTGGCCTCCCTAATAAAGGCCTCATTGTCCCCTAGGCATGCATGTATGCAGGGAGCCCAGAAAGCTGCTGTGTCCCATAAGGGTCCCACAGCACAACAGCTTTGTCCCCTGCTTCTCCCCATAGACCCCAGCACAGTGGAAAGACTTAGAAAAAGGGATGGAGGGAGGGATGGAGGGATATGGACAGAAAGAGAGGGAGAGAGTGTTAGGGAGGGAGATGGAGGAAGAGCGAGAGAGATAGATGAAGAGGGAGAGAGAGAACATAGTCTATCAGTCTATTTCTCTGCTGGGGTTGAGGGGTTGTGAGGACGAGTTGGTCAACAGGGGTGCATTTGAGCTCCATATGGATCTGTTAAGGGACTAGAGACCCTTGCAGACTCCTTCCCTCATTTTGAAATATACTTTGTGTGTGCATGTTTGTGTATGTGTGTTAGGAGAGCTAGCATCCTGCAGCCTAACACTTCCCCCTCCTAGGTAGAGCCGGTCTGCTCATGCGGCAGAAAGTTGGTCCTCTGGGATAGTGTTCCCCCCCCAAAACGAGCGCCTTGTCTTTGATTCCCCACAGAGCATTTGTGTCCCAGTGCTAATAGCATTAGCCATGCTCCATTACACATAGTCCTCAGCCCTGTCTCAGCCCGGTGATGTATGGACCCTCACACGGAGGAGCTAGTGCACTAAGGAGTGTACTTCGAAGTGTGCCTAGCGTCCTGTAGACAAGGTAGCTACTTACAACCATTCAATTTGGTCAATATGGCTACTGGCAGTACAGTGAAGTAAACAGGTAGACTCATAAGAACTGTGAGGTAACATTAGTTGTGGTCAAGCTACTGGCCATTATAGTCAGATAAACAAGAGAGTTAGTTGGAACAAGAAGTTGTTGTCACACACATAATTCTGCATTGCGGTCTATGAAAGTGCTCTGTCATATGGTCAGTAACGTGTGTGTGTGTGTGTGTTTATAGCTCCTAACAGGGGGTAGGTCTCTAATTATCATGGTTACAGAGGCATGGCCAACAGATTGCTGGACACACACTCCAACGGACAGCTACTGACCTGAAGAGTGTACGTCTGCTCTCTCTCTCTCTCTCTCTCTCTCTCTCTCTCTCTCTCTCTCTCTCTCTTACACACACACACACACACACACACACACACACACACACACACACACACACACACACACACACACACACACACACACACACACACACACAGACACACACACACACATGTCGGCTCTGCCCTAATTTATGTGCTCTCTGACACCTGGAGTTGGAAGACAGAGAAACAATGCCAAAGGACTAGTCAGCCCTTCACCTTTCTGAGTGGTCAAAGTGTATCTCTCTGTTACAGTATCCAGAGACTGACTATTGAATATGATAGAGTAATACTATAGTATCCACGTCTGGTATCTCTCTTAAACTTGTTCACTGAGGATAACTCTGATGCTCTCTACAGTATTTTGATGTATGATCTCTGTGGTTACTTGTATCTGTGTAGAGTTTTATGGTCCTCTCAGGAATTCTGTCTTATTTACACTGGTCTCATCCCCCAAACAAGAATGTAAATGCTGTGATACCATGTGGAGATTGGGCCTTGGTCGTCAGGTTTTACTGTCAACTTGGTATAGTTTGATTGGTCAGTGGTTGTTGGTCTTGGGTTGAAAGGTTACACCTTCAGATGTTATAAATGGAATTCAATTCCTTTGTTCTCCCTCTTATCCTGTATCCAATCCATGGAGGAAGGTTGCATGATTAATTCTAATTGCCTAGAAGGCATCTCTTTGTTCATGCTTTGTCTTCTAAGTTAACCTTAGGATCTATATGCCTAGAAGTATGCTTTGTAATGGTTGTTAATTCTTGTAACTTAAGCTTTATGTGTCACGCCTGTTCCCGCTCCCCCTCACTGACGCTCGAGGGCACCAGGCTGCTCATCATTACACACACGTATCACCATCGTTACTCGCAGCACCGCATCTTCGGACTCACCTGGACACCATTACTTTGTTGATTGCCCCTTCTATATCTGTCTGTTCCTCAGTTTGTTCCCCGTGTCAGCATTAATGTTTTTTGGTTTCCCCTGTCCAGATGCTGTCCCTGTCCTATTTCATGCCTGCTTATTAATTACATGTTCACTTCATGTACTTGCTTTTGTTCTCCATACGTCTGTCCTTACAGAATGCTGACACCAATATTTGAAGCATCAGAGAGTTTTTTGTTTTTGTAGGTGACGTCAGGTCCGGGTGCCACCGCCAAAGGAACCGGGGTTGCCTCAGCTGGCTCATTGAGTTTCCACGCCTTAGCTGGCTCGAGAGGTTTCTTTGCCTCGGTTGGCTCGGCAGGCTCCCATCCCACGTCATGCCTCAGCCAGCTCGTCAGGCTCCCATGCCTCAGCTGGCTCATCAGGCTCCCATCCCACGTCATGCCTCAGCCAGCTCGTCAGGCTCCCATGCCTCAGCCGGCTCATCAGGCTCACATCCCACGTCATGCCTCAGCCCGCTTGTCAAGCTCCCGCACCTCAGCCAGTTTGTCAGGCTCCCACGCCTCAGCGGGATCATCAGGCTTTCACGCTTCAGCCGACTAATCTGGCTCCCACGCCTCAGCCGGCACGTCGGGCTCCCACGCCTCAGCCGGCTCGTCGAGCTTCCATGCCTCAGCCGGATCGTCCGACTCCCATGTCTCGGCTGGCCCGTCAGGGGTGGGGGGGGGGTACTGTCACGCCTGCCCCTGCTCCCTGGCACTCGAGGGCGCCAGGCTGCCCATCATTACGCACACCTGTCACCATCGTGCGTCTTTGGACTCACCTGGACTCCATTACTTTGTTGATTGCCGCTTCTATATCTGTCTGTTCCTCAGTTTGTTCCCTCTGTCAGGATTAATGTCATTTTGTTTCCCCTGTCCAGATGCTGCCCCTGTCCTGTTTCATGTCTGCTTATTAATTTAATGTTCACTCCCTGTACTTGCTTCTCGTCTCTCAGCATATGTCCTTACATTATGCCTTGTATGTGAATCCATTCATTGTACAATTTCATTACATATCTTCCTTATTACGAGTCACGTGAGGTATTTAAAATATCATATATACTGTATATAAGCATGTCAAATATTACTGCCCACCACACACACACACACACACACACACACACACACACACACACACACACACACACACACACACACACACACACACACACACACACACACACACACACACATAGAGAACAGAACTGTAACAGTCTGTGCCTCTCCTCCTGTCACGCCCTGATCTGTTTCACCTGTCTTTGTGCTTGTCTCCACCCCCCTCCAGGTGTCGCCCATCTTTCCCATTATCCCTGTGTACTTATACCTGTGTTTTCTGTTTGTCTGTTGCCAGTTCGTCTTGTTTGTCAAGCTTACCAGCATTTGTCCTGTCAGCTCCTGTCTTTCCCAGCCTCTCTTTTTCTCTTTTTTGACCCTTGCCTGTCCTGACCCTATACCCGGCCGCCTGACCACTCTGCCCGTCCCTGACCCTGAACCGGCATGCCGTCCTGTACCTTTGCTCCACCTCTGAATTACTGAACTCTGCCTGTCCCTGACTCTGAGCCTGCCTGCCGTCCTGTACTTTTGCTCTTACTCTGGATTATCAACCCCTGCCTGCCTTGACCTGTCGTTTGCCTTCCCCTGTAGTTACAATAAAAATTGTTGCTTCACACAGTCTGCACTTGAGTCTTACCTTGATTCCTGATACCTCCAAGCCTTCTCAACAAGTCCACAATTCATTAGTAATTGACCGCAGAAGCCTTGGTCATGAAACATTAACATGCTGCTGGTATATTATTGGTTAATGATATGAAGCAATCGGCTGAGCGGACATTCTGACAATAAGACAGCAATAGTGGAATGAGAGGAGAGGGAGGCTAAAATCAACAGAATGCTGAACCAAGGCCATGACACACACACATCAACAAGACCTCACAGTTTTACCAATTTGACTTCAGAATCTGACATTCCTACAAACGTCAAATTTAAAGTTGCTCCAGATTTCAATTTCTGAAGGGTTTTTGACACCCTGGGTTGCTCCTCCTACTTAGCATCATTCCATTTCTCAAAGTCAAATTTCGAAGTTAAAGGTTCATGTTTTGGATAGGGTTAAAACATTAAGTTTAGGCCTTAATTTCTGAATGGTTAAATTAAGGGTTAAAGTTTGGGATAGGATTTAAATAAAACAATTAAAAACAAGTGTCTACCACTGGGATTGAACATGTGTCCTTTGGATCCGGAGTCATGGGATGAAATTAAAAAATGGATGGGAGTCATGGGATTACTCCCCTGTCCACAATGCACTAGCAAAACCCAAGCTTACTTGAATGTAATAGAGCTCGCTGTTGAGGCTGGTTTTGAAGACATTCCCTGACGTCCTAAGGACATGGACAGACGTCAAATTTCAAAGTCAATCTTGAGTGATCTGGCTGCACACATGCACACACAAACACATGGACATAAAATGTATTTCCATTCAAAGTCCTATTTCCCCTGACCCTAACCCTTACACTAAATCTAACCTTAACCCCGAACCCTAATTCCTAACCATAAACCTAACCCCTAACCCTAATTCTAACTCTAAACCTAATTGTAAGCCTAACATTTAACCAAACACCAAAGCCTAAAATAGCCTTTTGTCCTCATGGGGACCTGGGAAATGTCTCCATGAGGGAGCGTTTTCCTTTATTTACTGTCCTCGTGGGGACTTTTTCTTTTTTTTAGGTCCCCACAAGGATAGAACAACCAACCAACCCACACTCACTCACACACACACACACTTTTCCACGACTAAACCTCTGAGTTTCATCAGTTCTGACAGTGAACATCTCTCTCTATAACCCCTCATCTTTTCCTATACTCCCACCGATGAGCTCTCTCTCTCTTTGCCTCTACTTCTCTTTCTTTATTTCTCTCTCTCCCTCTATGTCTCTCTCTTCCATTATTTCTCTATCTTTCTCTCTCTTTTCCCCTCTAACTCTCTGCCTCTATTTCTCTCCTTCTATTTTGCTTCTCTCTTTCCCTCTCAGGCCTGGACCAATACGGACACATCACACACACTCATCTTCACCCTGGAATTACTCTCATTATCTGACTGTGTGTGCGTGCATGAATCAGTGTGTGTGTGTGTGAGAGAGAGAGAGACAGAAACAGAGGGAGAGAGAGGAGGTGGATTGAGATAGAGGGAGAGTGTTTGTCTTTTTTAGGCCATGCCGCAGGAAAAGTATACAAAAGAGAAAGGTAACCAAGAGGAATGGGAATGTCTTCCTTTATTTTTTCCATTCTCGCTTTCTTTCCTGTGTAGGAGATGGAAATGTATCTCCTCCTCATATCTCCGCCATCTGTCTGTGAAAGTGGCATTATCAGACGGGTGTGCATGTGTGGGTCTGCGTGTGTGTCTGTGTGTGTGTGCATGCATGTGTGCCTGTGCATGCATGCCTGTGTGTGAGAGAGAAAGACAGAGACTGCATTATCAGAGGTTGCTGTGGTATTCTGTTATACCTGGGGAATGAGTTCTCTCAGCGTTCCTCCTGCACCAGATAAAACCACCTTTTCAGACACCCTAACTCCTCTACAGTGCCTTGCAAAAGTATTCATCCCCCTTTGCGTTTTTCCTATTTTGTTGCATTAAAACCTGTAATTGAATTATATTTTTATTTGGATTTCATGCAATGGACATACACACTGACCTGTGTGGCTCAGTTGGTAGAGCATGGTGTTTGCAACGCCAGGGTTGTGGGTTTGATTCCCACGGGGGACCAGTATGGGGAAAAAATTTTATGAAATGTATGCATTCACTACTGTAAGTCACTCTGGATAAGAGCCTCTGCTAAAAATGTAGTCCCAATTGGTGAAGTGAAATGAAAGAAATTACTTGTTACAAAAAAAACACCAGAAATGTGGTTTGTGCATATGTATTCACTGCCTTTGCTATGAAGCCCCTAAATAAGATCTGGTGCAACCAATTACCTTCAGAAGTCACATAATTAGTTAAATAAAGTCCACCTGTGTGCAATCGAAGTGTCACATGATCTCAGTATGTATACACCTGTTCTGAAAGGCCCCAGAGTCTGCAACACCACTATGCACGGGCCACCAGCAAGGAAACTGCACCATAATCAGTTATTATAAAAAAAATTGAAAGAAAGAATATGGTACCACAACAAAACTGCCAAGCCCACCAAAATTCATGGACCAGGCAAGGAGGGCGTTAACCTCTCTAGGGTAGGGGGCAGTATTTTCGCATCCGGATAAAAAAACGTACCCAATTTAATCTGGTTATTACTACTGCCCAGAAACTAGAATATGCATATAATTGTTTGATTTGGATAGAAAACACCCTAAAGTTTCTAAAACTGTTTGAATGGTGTCTGTGAGTATAACAGAACTCATATGGCAGGCCAAAACCTGAGAAGATTCTGTACAGGAAGTGCCCTCTCTGACCATTTCTTGGCCTTCTATACTCTCTTTATCGAAAACAGAGGATCTCTGCTGTAACGTGATACTTTCTAAGGCTCCCATAGGCTCCCAGAAGGCGCCAGAACGTTGAATGATGACTTTGCTGTCCCTGGCTGAAAAACAGTAGCGCATTTGGATAGTGGTCGATCTGAGAACAATGAGACGGGTGCGCATGTGCACGTGAAGAGGCCATTTTACATTTTCAGTCTTTGAACGAAAAAGACGTCTCCCGGTCGGAATATTATCGCTATTTTATGAGAAAAATCGCATAAAAATTGATTTTAAACAGCGTTTGACATGCTTCGAAGTACGGTAATGGAATATTTAGATTTTTTTTGTCACGATATGCGTCCGCGCGTCACCGTTTGGATAGTGTCTTGAACGCAAGAACAAAACAGAGGATATTTGAACATAACTATGGATTATTTTGAACCAAAACAACATTTGTGGATGAAGTAGAAGTCCTGGGAGTGCATTCTGACGAAGAACAGCAAAGGTAATCCAATTTTTCTTATAGTAAATCTGAGTTTAGTGAGTGCCGAACTTGGTGGGTGTCAAAATAGCTAGCCTGTGATGGCCGGGCTATCTACTCAGAATATTGCAGAATGTGCTTTCACCGAAAAGCTATTTTAAAATCGGACACCGCGATTGCATAAAGGAGTTCTGTATCTGTAATTCTTAAAATATATATATATATTTTTTTGTGAACGTTTATCGTGAGTAATTTAGTAAATTCACCGGAAGTTTTCGGTATGTTTGCTAGTTCTGAACGTCACATGCTAATGTTAAAAGCTGGTTTTTGATATAAATATGAACTTGATTGAACAAAACATGCATGTATTGTATAACATAATGTCCTAGGAGTGTCATCTGATGAAGATCATCAAAGGTTAGTGCTGCATTTAGCTGTAGTTTTGGTTTTTGTGACATTATATGCTAGCTTGAAAAATGGGTGTGTGATGATTTCTGGCTGGGTACTCTCCTGACATAATCTAATGTTTTGCTTTCGTTGTAAAGCCTTTTAGAAATCGGACAAAGTGGTTAGATTAACGAGAGTCTTGTCTTTAAAATGGTGTAAAATAGTCATATGTTTGAAAAATGGAAGTTTTTGTATTTTTGAGGAATTTGTAATTCGCGCCACACCCATCATTGGCTATTGGAGCAGGTGTTCCGCTAGCGGAACATCTAGATGTAAGAGGCTTCACTAGTGTAGGAATTTTGGATGAAAAGCGTGCCCAAATTAATCTGCCTGCCACTCAAGCCCAGAAGCTAGGATATGCATATAACTGATAGATTTGGATAGAAAACACTAAAGTTTCCAAAACGGTTAAAATAATGTCTGTGAGTATAACAGAATTGATATGGCAGGTGAAAACCTGAGGAAAATCCATCCAGGAAGTACTATTATTTTGAAAGGCTGTTTTTCCATTGAAAGCCTATCCACCATACAAATGGCTTCTTCTACATGTGGCCATTCTTTAGGCATTGTTTCAGGCTTTTACTCTGAAAAATGAGGGAGATACAGCACTTTCAATGAGTGCACAGTGGACATTTCCAGACACGAGTCCAGCGTGTGATCGGGAGCGCGCTTTTCTTGTTTTTCCTTTTCTATTGACGAATCTTTGTTCCGGTTGAAATATTATTGATTATTCATGACAAAAACAACCTGAGGATTGATTTTAAACATCGTTTGACATGTTTCTACGAACTTTTATTGTACTTTTTTGACATTTCGTCTGGATGTTGAGAGCGCGCTTTGTGCCTTTGGATTACTGAACTAAACGCACCAACAAAACTGAGGTTTTTGGACATAAAGAGGGACATTATTGAACAAAACGAGCGTCCCACACGCCCTAGTGAGGTTAATTGGGTAACAATTTAACATAGTTAGTTGATGAGATAAATAACAGTCATCAGATTAATGAAAGAAATGTCACAACAGCAGCTAAATTATGTTGACTGTGTTCGTGTGTGTGTGTGTATGCGGAGGACCTATCATCCTTTCACTCCATCCTCTCGACTTTCTTTTCCTCCCCTTCCCTCCTCCCTCTCTGTAGACGACATTGTAAAGTACTTGAATAGAAGGTTGACGACATTCACTCCTCATTCACTCAGCCTATTATGTCCACTGGTCCCACTCACACAGAACTACCTTACTACATGACCTCTTTCTTCCCTCTCTCTCCAGACAAAATCCTGTAACTATTGAGATTCGGCCACCCGACAACCTGTCCATTTGACCCCATCCCCTCCTCCCTTCTCCAGACCATCTCTGGAGACCTTCTCCCATTCCTTACTTCCCTCATCAACTCATCCCTGACCACTGGCTACCTCCCCTAGGACTTTAAAATGGCCCGATCGCTCCCCTCCTCAAGAAACCAATACTCGACTCCTCTGACGTCAACAAACGACAGACCGGTATCCCTTCTTTCTTTTCTTTCCAAAACACTTGAGCGTGCTGTCTCTGACCAACTCTCTCGCTATCTCTCAACCCACCACCTCAAGCTCAACCTCAATAAGATGGAGCTGCTCTTCCTCACCTTCCATTACTGCTGAGAACTCCACTGTGTCTTCCTCCCAGAGTGCAAATAACCTTGGCGTGACCCTGGACAACACCCAAACGTCAAAGCACAGACTCGCACCGGCAGGTTCATGCTCTACAACATCCGTAGAGTATGACCCTACCTCACACAGGAAGTGGCTCAGGTCCTAATCCAGTTAATTTTCATATCCCGTCTGGACTACTGCAACTCACTGTTGGCTGGGCTCCTCCTTGTCCCATCAAATCAGTGCAACTTATCCAGAACGCTGCAGTTCATCTGGTGTTCAACCTTCCTAACTTCTCCCATATCACCCCGCTCCTCCGCACACTCCACTGGCTTCCAGTCAAAGCTCGCATCAACTACATGGTACTTGCCTATGGAGCAACAAGAGGAACTGCCCCTCCCTACCTTCAGGCTATGCTCAAACCCTACACCCCAACTCAAGCACTCCGCGTTCTGTCACCTCTGGCCTCTTGGCCCTCCCATCCCCGCTCAGCCCACTCCAAGCTCGTCTCTGTCCTGGCACACCAATGGTGGAACCATCTTTCCTCTGAAGCTGGGTCAGCAGAGTCCCTGCCCATATTCCAAAAACATCTGAAACCCTACATATTCAAAAAGTATCTTAAATAAGTGGCCCCCGAGTGGCACAGTCGTCTAAGGCACTGCAACTCAGTGCTAGAGGCGTTACTACAGGCCCTGGTTCAGTCCTGGGCTGTATCACAACCGGCCGGGAACGCGAGTCCCATAGGGCGGCGCACAATTGGTCCAGCGTCGTCCGGGTTAGGGGAGGGTTTGGCCGGGGTAGGCTGTCATTGGAAATAAGAATTTGTTCTTAACTGACTTGCCTAGTTAAATAACAGTTACATAATCTCAAAGCAGCACCCCCTCCTTGCACTTTTCCCACTTGCTAGCTCTGAGTTTTCTCATAGCTCTTTTATTGAGAAAAATATCCTTACTCACTATGGATAAGAATGTATGCTAAATGACAAAAATGTCAATGTAAATGTAATTTGTGTGTGTACGTGTGTGTGTACGTGTGTGTGTGTGTGTGTGTGTGTGTGTGTGTGTGTGTGTGCGTGCGTGCGTGCGTGCGTGCGTGCGTGCGTGCGTGCGTGCGTGTGTGTGTGTGTGTGTGTGTGTCAGAAGCTGATGACACTCAGGGAGATTTTTAGCAGGTCATTATCTCAGGCCTTAATATTTAATTTAACGATTTGATAAAATTATGTTTCATTCATGAGGTGATCCATCCTAGCCCTTTTTCTTTTTCAACTCAGCACAGCCACTATGCAACTTTTCTCTCTGTCTGGTTTATTGTTAATAGTCTGCTTTATTTATTTAATGAATTAGACAAATGGAATTGAAAAGACAAATTACAGAGGACAACCCAAAATGGGCTTGTTGGTTGGTTGTCCGTTGAGTTTGAAGTTTGTTCGACCCATTGCAACTCTCCATCTGCTTTTCCCTGTTTGTGTGTGTGCTTTTATGGGTATTTGTGTGGAACAGACACCCCTCATCAACAGACCCTCAGAGCAGCACACAGAGACAAATCACACACCATATGCTGCAACACACACACATCTCAGATGCCTACACAGCGGTCGTGTCTCACAGCCTTTCTTCCACTTTGCTAATTATCTCGGTGGCTAATTACTAACCTCTTGGCCACGCTAGTCCTGCTCCTCTCATCTCTTCTGCTCTCCTCTCTCACAGAGAAACAGCTTGGAGGATGAAATGGAGAATTCAGAAAACCTTGAGTTTGACCTGACATGAGAACAGTACCATTCTCTAACTCTGTAACTAAATTAGACTGCTGGCAGTATTTCCAGTCACTTTATTGTCTCATTATGCACATAGCTCTGAGAGGGGCTCTGCTCATGTCTGTGTGTGTTGGGGCATTGTGGGTGGCAGTCGATTAGAATAACTTTCCAGGTGATGGTTGGCAAAGGCACAGCTATTTCTACTATTAGAGCTTTGGACTGGGCCTGGGAAACCACCTATTTCTCACCATTTTGATAAATGTTTCTTTCTGAAATCCTTCCTTTTAAGGGGACAAATGTTTTATCCCCCTCCTACTCCCCCACTACTTAATCAGCAGAAATCCTACATAGACTACATACAGTGTATGATGCCATTGTGAGGAGGGGACTGGAGGAGAGGAACACTGTACATAAGGAAGTGGATGGTGTCAAATGTTCTACTTTTAAACTCGGACAAAACAGAGATGCTAGTTCTAGGTCCCAAGAAACAAAGAGATCTTCTGTTGAATCTGACAATTAATCTGTACAGTCGTCTCAAATAAAACTGTGAAGGACCTTGGCGTTACTCTGGACCCTGATCTCTCTTTTGATTAACATATTAAGACTGTTTCAAGTACAGCTTTTTTCAATCTACGTAACATTGCAAAAATCTGAAATTTTCTGTCTAAAAATTATGCAGAAAAATGTATCCATGCTTTTGTCACTTCTAGGTTAGACTACTGCAATGCTCTACTTTCCGGCTACCAGGATAAAGCACTAAATAAGCTTCAGTTTGTGCTAAACACGGCTGCTAGAATCTTGACTAGATCCCCAAAATGTTATCATATTACTCCAGTGCTAGCCTCTCTACACTGGCTTCCTGTTAAAACCTGTTGGGGATAGGCGGCAGTATTTGCACGGCCGGATAAAAAACGTACCCGATTTAATCTGGTTACTACTCCTGCCCAGTAACTAGAATATGCATATAATTAGTAGATTTGGATAGAAAACACTCTAAAGTTTCTAAAACTGTTTGAATGGTGTCTGTGTATAACAGAACTCATATGGCAGTCAAAACCCTGAGACAAATCCTAACAGGAAATGGAAATCTGATGTGTGGAATCACTTCAAACCTTTGCCATTGAAACACACAGGGACTTATTAATCATTTAGCACTTCCTAAGGCTTCCACTAGATGTCAACAGTCTTTACAAAGTGGTTTGAGTCTTCTATGGTAGAAACTGACCCAAAGAGAGGCTTGGGAAGTTGGTCACAGGGGGAGGGCCATTACTACTATGACGCGGGCGCCCATGGGAACCCTTTTGTTCCGAAACGCTTAGTAAGACAATGCAATCGTCCGCCTTGAATATTATTGAAGCTCTGGTTGAAAAAGGCCCTAAAGATTTATGTTATACAACGTTTGACGTTTGAACGAACGTAAATATATATTTTTTGCACATTCGTGACGACAAGTCCTGCGCGCTTCAGTACATTATGAGTAGCCTTCGGAACGCGCTAACAAGAAGGAACTATTGGGACATAAATTATTAACTTTTTCGAACAAACTACATTTGTTGTGGACCTGGGATTGCTGGAAGTGCCTTCTAATGAAGATAATCAAAGGTAAGGGAATATTTACAATAGTATATTTGATTTTAGATGGTTCCAAGATGGCGCTAACATGTATCGCCTAGCCTATTTTTCTGAGCATACCACGTCGTTTATTGCAAAGTGTGATTTCCCAGTAAAGTTATTTTTAAATCTGGCAATGCGGTTGCATTCACGAGATGTTAATCTATAATTCTTTGAATGACAATATTACATTTTAACAATGTTTTCGAATAGTAATTTTGTAAATTGTAGCGCTGATTCACCGGAAGCATTTGAGGGAAAAAAAATTCTGAACGTCATGCGCCGATGTAAAATGCTGTTTTTATATATAAATATGAACTTTATCGAACAGAAAATGCATGTATTGTGTAACATGATGTCCTAGGAGTGTCATCTGATGAAGATTGTCAAAGGTTAGTGCTGCATTTAGCTGTGTTTTGGGCATTTGTGATGCATCTAGTTGCTTGGAAAATGGCAGTGTGATTTTTTTTGGCAGGGTACTCTCCTAACATAATCTAATGTTTTGCTTTTGCTGTAAAGCCTTTTTGAAATCGGACAACGTGGTTCGATTCAGGAGAGGTGTATCTATAAAATGGTGTAAAATATTCATATGTTTGAGAAATTGAAGTTATAGCATTTATGAGGTTTTGTATTTTGCGCGACGCGATTCCACTGGCTGTTGACTAGGGTGGGACGCAAGCGTCTTGTGACGCTACGGTCACAAGACGCAGGCCTCCTTACTGTCCCTAGAATTTCTAAGCAAACAGCTGGAGGCAGGGCTTTCTCCTATAGAGCTCCATTTTTATGGAATGGTCTGCCTACCCATGTGAGAGACGCAGAACTTGGCCTCGACCTTTAAGTCTTCATTGAAGACTCATCTCTTCAGTAGGTCCTATGACTGAGTGTAGTCTGGCCCAGGAGTGTGAAGGTGAACGGAAAGGCACTGGAGCAACGAAACGCCCTTGCTGTCTCAGCCTGTCTGGTTCCCCTCTCTCCACTGGGATTCTCTGCCTCTAACCCTATTACAGGGGCTGAATCACTGGCTTACTGGTGCTCTTCCATTCTGTCCCTAGGAGGGGTGCGTCACTTGAGTGGGTTGAGTCACTGACGTGATCATCCTGTCCGGGTTGCCCTTGAGTTTGTGCCGTGGGGGAGATCTTCGTGGGCTATACTCGGCCTTGTCTCAGGATGGTAAGTTGGTGGTTGAAGATATCCCTCTAGTGGTGTGGGGCTGTGCTTTGGCAAAGTGGGTGGGGTTATATCCTGCCTGTTTGGCCCTGTCCGGGGTATCGTTGGACGGGGCCACCGATACCGGGGCCACAGTGTCTCCCGACCCCTCCTGTCTCAGCCTCCAGTATTTATGCTGCAATAGTTTATGTGTCGGGGGCTAGGGTCAGTCTGTTATATCTGGAGTATTTCTCCTGTCTTATCTGGTGTCCTGTGTGAATTTAAGTATGCTCTCTCTAATTCTCTCTCTCTCTCTTTCTTTCTTTCTCTCTTTCTTTCTTTCTTTCTTTCTTTCTTTCTCTCTCTCTCTCTCTCTCTCTCTCTCGGAGGACCTGAGCCCTAGGACCATGCCTCAGGACTACCTGGCCTGTTTCAACTGTTCTGCCTGCGGCTTTGGAACCCTGACCTGTTCACCGGATGTGCTACCTGGCCCAGACCTACTGTTTTCAACTCTTTAGAGACAGCAGGAGCGGTAGAGATACTCTGAATGATCGGCTATGAAAAGCCAACTGACATTTACTCCTGAGGTGCTGACCTGTTGCACCCTCTTACAACCACTGTGATTATTATTATTTGACCCTGCTGGTCATCTATGAACATTTGAAAATCTTGGCCATGTTCTGTTATAATCTCCAACCGGCACAGCCAGAAGAGGACTGGCCACCCCTCATAGCCTGGTTCCTCTCTAGGTTTCTTCCTAGGTTCCTGCCTTTCTAGGGAGTTTTTCCTAGCCACCGTGCTTCTACACATGCATTGTTTGCTGTTTGGGGTTTTAGGCTGAGTTTCTGTACAGCACTTTGTGACATCAGCTGATGTAAAAAGGGCTTTATAAATACATTTGATTGATTAATTGATTGTAAAGGGTGAGAGTAGCGCTTGACAGGATCTGAATGGAACACTCAGATTGCTCCCTCCATCCCTTTAACTCCACCCCTAAGAATGCTCCCTCCTTTCTCTCACAAAACATATCCTCTGTGGAATGCCATTACCTCATTGGTAGAACCTTTCTCCCTCTATTTTCTGATTCCCTGTGTCTCTCTCTGTCTCTGTTCTGTGTCTGTGTCTCTATGTCTATCTCTACTCTATATCTGTGTCTCCCTCTGTCTCTGCTGTGGCTCTGCCCTTGCAGAGGAGGCAGCAGAGAGGCCTGTCTTTAGAAGATCCATCATTAGATCATACCAACTACCAGCACCCTGTTGAAGACTACTACCGGAAAACCTATTATTAAAACGACTTTTTATATAAAAAAATGCCTTTTTATTTATTACTGATGGTTGAACATTATATTGGTCTGTGTTATAGAGAGAAGAACAGTATCTGAAAATACATCTTCGATGAAAGGTCATCTATGTGTGTAGATAAATCAGGTGTATGGTGGGAGGCATAGAATAGAATTACTGAGGAAGGAATGACACACACAGCTATCCCTTAGGACATAGTATCTCTCTGTCCTCTTTGTGAAACTGCCACCAAGGCACATCTTTCTGCAGGAGAAGCACATTTCTGTGACTTACTGGAGAGTGCAGGTATGATCACTCCTCTCTCTCCAGTCGAGTAACTCTATTACCTCCGACCTTGGACACTTTAAAGTCAACTTGCCACTTTGCAAAGTCTACCACAACAATCCAAAACCAACTACCAATCAGAGCCATACTCTTGTGACTCTGCTTTGTTTTCTATTTTCCCTTCCAAGTCAAGGTACAGCTGCACGCGCACACACAAACCATGAACCTCCCAAACCACAGTTCTGATTATGATCCATATTTAGCCTTCTTGAGAGATGATGTATTACTGATCTCATCTTGATTCAGTTTAAAAAAAACACTGATGTGTGTGTTTAAGCATTCTCTTTGTGACATACTTTTTTCATTTCTTCTATGTATGTGTGTGTCCTGGGGGTATGATACGATATCATTCATCTCTGTCTCAGCACGTGGCTGCCTATTTCTCCCATCAGGCACTATTTCTCCCATCAGGCTAACTACCACTTAATACCAATAGGACAGTTGATTCAATCAATATCAAAATATTATCATGATTCATCTTAACACTTTCACAGGTATACTTTTTAAACGGGTTAATAAGGAGCTTATAGAAGATATATCTCATTTTTTCTTTTAGTTGGGTCTTTCTTTCCTCCAAACAATGAGGAGGATTTATTTTGTTTATAGTGATATAGGGGGAAAAGTAAGAGCAGATTGAACCAGCAACACTGTGTCTATGTGACACTCACACTTCAACATGTGACATAAAAGCCATTAATCCATTTTCCCCTAATTAGTCTTCTATTTTCTTCTCAGTGAGACAGCCCTTTGGCCGATCTCTCACACCCTGCTGCTTCTATTCTAAACACACTATGAAAACACCACCAGCCACTTACACAGTTTCTCTCACACACAGGTCATTGAGCGCTCTAGGCTGTGTGTGTGTGTGTGTGTGTGTGTGTGTGTGTGTGTGTGTGTGTGTGTGTGTGTGTGTGTGTGTGTGTGTGTGTGTGTGTGTGTGTGTGTGTGTGTGTGTGTGTGTGTGTGTGTGTGTGTGTGTGTGTGTGTGTGTGTGTGTGTGTGTGCTTGATGCCAAAGGCATAGCTTCTCTCCACTAGCAGACAGAAAAGCGTAACCAAACATATAGCGTATTATAATGATTTCACCCCATAATCTGGCCTCTGGCAGTTGGAGGAAAACTTGGGGACAGTGTATTTTTAAAGAGATGAAGTACAAGCAGGGTTGTAGTGGTAAACACAGGTGGGTAAACTCTGAACACCAGAGGAGAGGACAGGCGGTTAGTAACATAAACACTAACACTGAGAACGGAGTGATGTATGGCCGCTGTCCATTCTGTCCAGGTGCTGTAGTTGTTCATTTTAATTGTGTTGAATCACTGAACGACAATATTACAGCTTTGTTTGGTTGTTTAGTAGCCATCGGATCGTTGCACTTCTGACATAGTCACCACAGACATGACTTCAAGTAAACACAAAATCAAGACTACAAATACAGCATGTCCTAGCAGTGTCTGAATCCTGGCTTAGGAAGGCCACCAAAATGTCTGAAATTTCCATCCCCAACTACAAATTTTCCCGACAAGATAGAACTGCCAAAGGGGGCGGAGTTGCAATCTACTGCAGAGATAGCCTGCAGAGTTCTGTCATACTAGCCAGGTCTGTGCCCAAACAATTCAAGCTTCTACTTTTAAAAATCCACCTTTCTAGAAACTAGTCTATCACCGTTGTCGCTTGTTATAGACCCCTCTCAGCCCCCAGCTGTGCCCTGGACTTCACATGTTAATTGATTGCCCCCCATCTATCTTCAGAGTTCGTACTGTTAGGTGACCTAAACTGGGATATGCTTAACACCCCGGCCATCCTACAATATAAACTAGATGCCCTCAATTTCACACAAAGTATCAAGGAACCTACCAGGTACAACCCTAAATGCGTAAACATGGGCACCCTCGTAGATATCATCCTGACTAACTTTCCCTTTAAATACACCTCTGCTGTCAGGATCTCAGCGATCACTGCCTCATTGCCTGCGTCCGTAATGGGTCCATTGTCAAACGCATCCTAAAACACTTCAGCGAGTAGGCTTTTCTAATCGACCTGGCCCGGGTATCGTGGAAGGATATTGACCTCAACCCGTCAGTAGAGGATGCCTGGTTGCTCTTTAAACGTGCTTTCCTCACCACTTTAAATAAGCATGCCCATTCAAAAAATATAGAACTAAGAACAGATATAGCCCTTGGTTCACCCAAGAGTTGACTGCCCTTGACCAGCACAAAAACATCCTGTGGAATTCTGCATTAGCATCTAATAGCCCCCATGATATGCAACTTTTCAGGGAAGTCAGGAACCAATATACACAGTCAGTTAGGAAAGCTTGGCTAGCTTTTTCAAACAGAAATTTGCATCCTGTAGCACTAATTCAGCTGCCCAGGCTAGGAAACACTGTCACCATCGATAAATCTACAATAAGCATTTTTCTGCGGCAGGCTATGCTTTCCACTTGGCTACCCCTACCCCAGCCAACAGCTCTGCACCCCCTGCAGCAACTTGCCCAAGCCCCCCCCCCCCCCCCCACTCCTCCTTCTCCCAAATCCAGACAGCTGATGTTCTGAAAGTGCTGCAAAAGCTGGATCCCTACAAATCAGCTGGGCTAGACAATCTGGTCCCTTTCTTTCTAAAATTATCCGCCGAAATTGTTGCAACCCCTATTACTAGCCTGGTCAACCTCTCTTTTGTATCGTCTGAGATCCCCAAAGATTGGAAAGCTGCCGCGGTCTTCCCCCTCTACAAAGCGAGAGACACTCTAGACCCAAACTGTTATAGAGCTATATCTATCCTGCCCTGCCTTTCTAAAATCTTTGAAAGCCAAGTTAACAAAGAGATCACCAACCATTTCGAATCCCACCGTACCTTCTTCACTATGCAACCTGGTTTCCGAGCTGGTCATGGGTGCACCTCAGCTACACTCAAGGTCCTAAACGATATCATAACTGCAATAAAAGACAGTACTGTGCAGCCGTCTTCATCGACCTGGCCAAGGCTTTCGACTCTGTCAATCACAACATCCTTATCGGCAGACTCAATAGCATTGGTTTCTGAAACGACTGCCTCGCCTGGTTCACCAACTACTTCTCAGATAGAGTTCAGTGTGTCAAATCAGAGGGCCTTTTGTCCGGACCTCTGGCAGTCTCTATGGGGGTGACACAGGGTTCAATTCTCGGGCCGACTCTTTTCTCTGTATATCAATGATGTCGTCCTTGCTGCTGGTGATTCTCTGATCCACCTCTACGTAGACAACACCATTCTGTATACATCTGGCCCTTCAAACATACCCCAAACATACCCACTGTGTTAACAAACCTCCAAATGATCTTCAATGCCATACAACACTCCTTCCGTGGCCTCCAACTGCTTTTAAATGCTAGTAAAACTAAATGCTCTTCAACGGATTGCTGCCCACACCCGCCCGCCAAACTAGCATCACTACTCTAGACGGTTCTGACTTAGAATATGTTGACAACTACAAATACCTAGGTGTCTGGTTAGACTGTAAACTCTCCTTCCGGACTCACATTAAGCATCTCCAATCCAAAATGAAATCTAGAATCGGCTTCCTATTTTGCAACAAAGCCTCCTTCACTCATGCTGCCAAACATACCCTCGTAAAACTGACTATCCTACCGATCCTTGACTTTGGCGATGTTATTTACAAAATAGCCTCCAACACTACTCAGGAAACTGGATGTAGTCTATCACAGTGCCATCCGTTTTGTCACCAAAGCACCATATACTACCCACCACTGCGACCTGTATGCTCTCGTTGGCTGGCCCTCGCTACATAGTCATCGCCTAACCCACTGGCTCCAGGTCATCTATAAGTATTTGCTAGGTAAAGCCCCACCTTATCTCAGCTCACTGGTCACCATAGCATCCACCCACCCGTAGCATACAGTCCAGCAGGTATATTTCACTGGTCATCCCCAAAGCCAACACCTCCTTTGTCCGCCTTTCCTTCCAATTCTCTGCTGCCAATGATTGGAACGAATTGCAAAAATCACTGAAGCTGGAGACATATCTCCTCCTCTAACTTTAAGCATCAGCTGTCAGAGCAGCTTACCGATCACTGTACCTGTACACAGCCCATCTGTAAATAGCACACCCAACTCCCTCATCCCAATATTGTTATTTATCTTTTTGCTCTTTTTGCTCTACTTGCACATCATCCTCTGCACATCTATCAATCCAGTGTTAATGATAAATTGTAATTATTTCACCGCTATGGCCTATTTATTGCCTTAGGTCCCTTCTCTTCTACATTTGAACACACTGTGCATAGATTTTTTGTCACGACAGTGACGGATGGTGGCGCCCCTCCTCGGCCGGGCGGAGCTCGGCGGTCGTCGTCGCCGACCTACTAGCTGCCATCGATCCCTTTTTGTTTCACTTTCGTTTGGTTAGGTCTAGGTAGGCACGCACCTGTTTTGGGTTAGTCATTAGTAAGGGGGGGTTATTTAGGTTAGCGTAGGATGTATGTGTTTGTACGTGATTGTGTTGCTTGTCCGGGGTTTTGTGCTAGAGGAACGTGTACTGGGGTTTTTCCCTCTGCTTGTGGTTTATTTTCATTTTTGTACACCACCGCAGAATCATTTAAGGGCTGCGCCCCTATACTTTTGGCGACCACATCCAGTTGCTTTTAATAAAGAAGTGTGGTCGAGAACTCTCTGTCTCCTGCGCCTGACTCTACCTCTCCTGTTGTTTTCTCGAGCCAGCCCGTGACAGAAATCACGTACCTCAACGTAATGGAGTCAGCAGGAGCTTCAGCACCAGCCATGTCCATGGAGGAAACCGTGGACCAACACTCTACCCTGCTCCACCGGCTGGGGAACGCCATGGATCAGGTGTTGGCGCGCCTGGAGAGCTGGGACCGACGCGCTCTCGGCCCCCCGAACGCGGCAGTCCAACAGCCTGCACCCCCCCCCAGCACCCACAGCCCGCAGTACCAGTGGGGTGAAACTCGCTCCCCCCAGGGAGTACGATGGAACGGCCGCTGGGTGTAAGGGCTTCTTACTCCAGTTGGAGTTATACCTGGCGACCGTTCGTCCCTCTCCCTCGGGGGAGGAGAGCGTCAGCGTCCTCGTCTCCTGTCTCACGGGTAAGGCCCTGGAATGGGCAAACGCCGTGTGGGACAGTCCGGACTCAGCCAGGGACAACTACGCAGAGTTCACCCGCCGCTTTCGGGCAGTATTCGATCATCCCCCGGAGGGGAGAGCGGCGGGTGAGCGGCTGTTTCACCTGAGGCAGGAGACGAGGAGCGCGCAGGATTTCGCTCTCGAGTTCCGGACCCTGGCCGCGGGAGCAGGGTGGAATGAGAGGGCCCTTATAGATCACTACCGTTGTAGTTTGAGGGAGGACGTCCGCCGGGAATTAGCCTGTCGGGACACGACCCACACACTGGACCAACTGGTGGATCTGTCCATCCGACTGGACAATCTGCTGGCCGCCCGCGGACGTCTGACCCGGGCCCTGCTCATTCCACCCTCCAGCCCTCCTGCTCCCACGCCTATGGAGATAGGGGGGCAGCAGCCAGGAAGACTGGAGGGGGAGGTCGCTCCTGCACCTCATGTGGTCGCAGAGGGCACACTGTGGACCGGTGCTGGGGAGACTCCCCTAGGAGTCCAGACGGCAGGCAGAGCGCTCCTTTGACACCTCAGGTGAGTCAGCACCAGCCTCACCCAGAGCCCCCTGTACGTCACATGTATGTGTCAGTGTCTTTTCCTTGTTTCTCCCCTCTCTCCCGGTTTAAGGCGCTAGTCGATTCAGGCGCAGCAGGGAGTTTTATGGACCGTGGGGTCACGGCTAAGTTAGGGATTCCCCTGGTCCAGTTGGACCAACCCTTCCGCGTGCACGCCCTAGACAGTCGACCACTAGGGTCAGGGCTGGTCAGGGAGGTCACTGTACCTCTGGTCATGGTAATGCGGGGGGGTCATGAGGAGCGGATTAGTCTTTTCCTCATCGATTCCCCAGCGTTTCCAGTGGTTCTAGGGATTCCCTGGCTAGCCACTCACAACCCTAAGATTTCGTGGGGACAGAGGGCTCTTAAGGGGTGGTCAAATGAGTGCTCGGGCAGGTGCATAGGAGTTTCCATCGGTGCGACTACGGTGGAGAGTCCAGACCAAGTCTCCACCGTGCGCATTCCCTCAGAGTATGCCGATTTGGCTATCGCCTTCAGTAAAACGAAGGCGACCCAATTACCACCTCATCGACGAGGAGACTGTGCGATAAACCTCCAGGTGGGCGCTGCCCTTCCTCGTAGTCACGTTTATCCCCTGTCTCAGGAGGAGACAGCGGCTATGGAGACATACGTCACTGAGTCCTTGAGGCAGGGATACATTCGGCCATCTCACTCACCCTTCTCCTCGAGCTTCTTTTTCGTGAAGAAGAAGGAGGGAGGTCTGCGCCCGTGCATTGACTATAGAGGTCTAAATGCCATCACAGTGGGTTTCAGTTACCCACTACCTCTCATCGCCTCGGCGATGGAGTTATTTCACGGGGCGCGCTTCTTCACGAAATTGGATCTCAGGAGCGCATATAATCTGGTGCGTATCCAAGGAGGGGACAAGTGGAAAACTGCATTTAGTACCACATCTGGCCATTATGAGTACCTCGTCATGCCGTATGGGTTAAAGAATGCTCCCGCAGTCTTTCAATCCTTTGTGGACGAGATTCTCCGGGACCTGCTCGGTCAGGGTGTAGTGGTGTACATCGATGACATTCTGGTCTACTCCGCTACACGCGCCGAGCATGTGTCTCTGGTGCGTAAAGTGCTTGGGCGACTGGTGGAGCATGACCTATACGTCAAGGCTGAGAAATGTGAGTTTTCCAAACCAGCCGTCTCTTTCTTGGGGTATCGCATTTCCTCATCAGGGGTAGTGATGGAATGTGACCGCGTCTCAGCCGTGCGTAATTGGCCGACTCCCACCACGGTGAAGGAAGTGCAGCGGTTTTTGGGATTTGCCAATTACTACCGGAGGTTTATCCGGGGCTTTGGGCAGGTGGCGGCTCCCATTACCTCACTGTTGAAGGGGGGCCCGGTGCGGTTGCAGTGGTCCGCGGAGGCGGACAGGGCCTTTAGTCGTCTGAAGGTTTTGTTCACCGACGCTCCGGTGCTGGCGCACCCGGACCCCTCTTTGCCCTTCATAGTGGAGGTGGACGCGTCCGAGGCTGGGGTAGGAGCCGTGCTGTCCCAGCGCTCGGGCGCCCCCCCCAAGCTCCGCCCCTGCGCCTTCTTCTCTAGGAAGTTGAGTCCGGCGGAGCGTAACTATGATGTGGGGGACAGGGAGCTGTTGGCTGTGGTCAGAGCCCTGAAGGTGTGGAGACATTGGCTTGAGGGGGCGCATCACCCTTTTCTCATCTGGACTGACCACCGCAATCTGGAGTACATCCGGGCGGCGAGGAGACTGAACCCGCGTCAAGCCAGGTGGGCGATGTTCTTTACGAGATTTCGGTTTAACATCTCGTATATCCCAGGTTCCCGGAACACTAAGGCCGACGCACTGTCTCGTCTCCATGACGCCGAGGAACGGTCCACCGATCCCACGCCCATCCTTCCAGCCTCCTGCCTGGTGGCACCGGTGGTCTGGGAGGTGGACGCGGACATCGAGCGGGCGTTACGGACGGAGCCTACTCCTCCGCAGTGTCCAGTGGGTCGTAAGTACCTTCCGCTCGGTGTTCGCGATCGGCTGATTCGGTGGGCTCACACGCTTCCCTCCTCGGGTCACCCAGGGGTTGAGCGGACAGTGCGTGGTCTTAGTGGGAGATACTGGTGGCCCACCTTGGTGAGGGACGTGAGGCACTATGTCTCCTCCTGTTCGGTGTGCGCTCAGAGTAGGCTCCCAGGCACCTGCCTAGAGGGAAATTACAACCCCTCCCGGTTCCACAACGACCATGGTCCCACCTGGCGGTGGATTTCTTGACCGATCTCCCGCCGTCTCAGGGCAACACTACGATCCTGGTCGTTGTGGACCGGTTTTCTAAGTCCTGCCGTCTGATTCCGTTACCCGGTCTTCCTACGGCCCTGCAGACCGCGGAAGCCTTATTCACCCACGTCTTCCGGCACTACGGGGTGCCCGAGGATATCGTCTCAGATCGAGGCCCCCAGTTCACGTCCCGAGTGTGGCGGGCGTTTATGGAGCGGCTGGGGGTTTCGGTCAGTCTGACCTCGGGGTTTCACCCCGAAAGTAATGGGCAGGTGGAAAGGGTAAACCAGGAGGTGGGCAGGTTCCTGCGGTCCTACTGCCAGGACCGGCCAGGGGAGTGGGCAAGGTTCGTGTCATGGGCCGAAATGGCTCAGAACTCTTTGCGCCACTCCTCCACCAACATGTCACCATTCCAATGTGTGTTGGGTTATCAGGGGGGCCATGGCATCAGAGCCAGACGGAGGCCCCTGTGGTGGAGGAATGGGTGCAGCGCTCAAGGGAGACCTGGAACGCTGTGCAGGAATCCCTGGAACGAGCCAGGGAGCGACAAAAAGCGAGCGCTGACCGGCACCGCAGCGAGGCCCCCGTGTTCACCCCAGGGGAGAGAATCTGGCTCTCGACCCGGAACCTGCCCCTCCGCCTGCCCTGCCGGAAGCTGGGTCCGCGGTTTGTGGGGCCATTTAAAGTCCTGAGGAGAATAAACGAGGTGTGTTACAGATTACAACTTCCTTCTTATTATCGTATTAACCCCTCGTTTCATGTGTCTCTCCTCAGGCCGGTGGTAGCTGGTCCGCTGCAGGAAAATGAGGTACGGGAGGTCCCTCCACCCCCCCTGGACATCGGGGGGCCCCCGGCGTACACAGTCCGATCCATCTTGGACTCCAGACGCTGGGCGAGGGGGCCTGCAGTACCTCGTGGACTGGGAGGGGTACGGCCCGGAGGAGAGGTGCTGGGTACCGGTGGAGGACATACTGGACCCAGCGCTCATCCGGGAGTTCCACAGCCTCCATCCGGATCGCCCTGCGCCTCGCCCTCCGGGGCGTCCTCGAGGCCGGCGACGGCGCGCTGCGGGAGCCGCGCGTCAGGGGGGGAGTACTGTCACGACAGTGACGGATGGTGGCGCCCCTCCTCGGCCGGGCGGAGCTTGGCGGTCGTCGTCGCCGACCTACTAGCTGCCATCGATCCCTTTTTGTTTCACTTTCGTTTGGTTAGGTCTAGGTAGGCACGCACCTGTTTTGGGTTAGTCATTAGTAAGGGGGGGTTATTTAGGTTAGCGTAGGATGTATGTGTTTGTACGTGATTGTGTTGCTTGTCCGGGTTTTGTGCTAGAGGAACGTGTACTGGGGTTTTTCCCTCTGCTTGTGGTTTATTTTCATTTTTGTACACCACCGCAGAATCATTTAAGGGCTGCGCCCCTATACTTTTGGCGACCACATCCAGTTGCTTTTAATAAAGAAGTGTGGTCGAGAACTCTCTGTCTCCTGCGCCTGACTCTACCTCTCCTGTTGTTTTCTCGAGCCAGCCCGTGACATTT
Source organism: Salmo trutta (assembly GCF_901001165.1). Classification (NCBI taxonomy): domain Eukaryota; kingdom Metazoa; phylum Chordata; class Actinopteri; order Salmoniformes; family Salmonidae; genus Salmo; species Salmo trutta. The sequence continues at coordinate 1,423,575 of NC_042963.1, read as the reverse complement.
TTATATTGTGTTATTGTAATGGGTCCTATGTGTGGCTGGTGTAGAGAGTCAGACGCAGGCCAGCTGATATGAGTAAATCAACGTACTTTACTCAAAAGTCAAATATACAAAGTAACAAATACACACACCAATACAGACCGAAAATACAATAATCAAGCACTCACAAAAACCCATAGGGGAACAGAGGGTTAAATAATGAAACAGTAATTGTGGGATTGAAATCAGGTGTGTAAAACAAAGACAAAACAAATGGAAAATGAAAAGTGGATCGGCGGTGGCTAGAAGGCCGGTGACGTCGACCGCCGAACGCCGCCCGAACAAGGAGAGGGACCGCCTTCGGCGGAAGTCATGACAGTACCCCCCTTGACGCACTGCTCCAGCTGCGCGTCGACACCGACCTCGGGGACGACCCGGAGGACGAGGCGCAGGGCGATCCGGATGGAGACGGTGGAAATCCCACAGCAACAAAGGGTCCAGGACGTCCTCCACCGGCACCCAGCATCTCTCCTCCAGACCGTATCCCTCCCACTCCACGAGGTACTGATGGCCCCTCACCTGTCGCCTCAAGTGTAGGATAGCTCGAACAGCATAGGACGGGCCCCCTCGATGTCCAGAGGGGGCGGAGGAAACTCCGGCACCTCAGCTTCCTGGAGTGGACCAGCCACCACCGGGCTGAGGAGAGACACATGGAACGAGGGATTAATACGATAATCTGGGGGAAGCTGTAACCTGCAGCATACCTCGTTCAGTCTCTTCAGGACTTTAAATGGCCCCACAAACCACGGACCCAGCTTCCCGCAGGGTAGGCTGAGCGGCAGGTTTTTGGTCGAGAGCCAGACCCGGTCCTCTGGTGCGAACACCGGGGCCTCGCTGCGGTGACGGTTAGCGCCCTCTTTTTGCTGCCTCGGCCCGTTGTAGGTGCATATGGGCGGCGTCCCAGGTCTCCTCCGAGCGCTTGAACCATTCGTCCACCACAGGAGCTTCGATCTGGCTCTGATGCCACGGTGCCAGAACCGGCTGATACCCCAGTACGCACTGGAAAGGAGAGAGGTTGAACGCTACACACTCCCCCGGCCGGTCCTGTCAATATGACCGCAGAAACCTACCCACATCCTGGTTTACTCTTTCCACCGGCCCGTTACTCTCGGGGTGAAAACCTGAGGTGAGGCTGACCGAGACCCACAGATGTTCCATGAACGCTCTCCAGACCCTGGACGTGAACTGGGCACCTTGATCAGAGACTATGTCCTCAGGCACCCTGTAGTGCCGGAAGACATGAGTGAACAGGGCCTCCGCAGTCTGTAGGGCCATAGGGAGACCGGGCAAAGGGAGGAGACGGCAGGACTTAGAAAACCAATCCACAACGACCAGGATCGTGGTGTTGCCCTATGAGGGAGGAAGATCCGTCAGGAAGTCCACCGACAGGTGCGACCACGGCCGTTGTGGAACGGGTAGGGGTTGTAATTTCCCTCTGGGCAGGTGCCTGGGAGCCGTGCACTGGGCGCACACCGAGCAGTAGGAAACATAAACCCTCACGTCCTTGGCCAAGGTGGGCTACCAGTACTTCCCACTAAGGCAACGCACCGTCCGCTCGATGCCAGGATGACCAGAGGAGGGTGACGTATAGGCCCAATAGATCAAACGGTTGCGGACAGCAGACGGAATGTACAGGCGCCCAGCTGGACACTGGGGGGAGTTGGCTCTGTGCGTAACGCCTGCTCAATGTCTGCGTCCAGCTCCCACACCACCGGTGCCACCAGGCAAGAGGCTGGAAGTATGGGAGTATGATTCATGGACCGCTCCTCTGTGTCATACATCCGGGACAGTGTGTCTGCCTTAGCGTTCTGGGAACCTGGTCTGTAGGATAGAGTGAAAACAAAACGTGTAAAAAACATGGCCCACCTTGCCATGTTTTTCAGTCTTCTCACCGGGTTCAGTCTCCTCACCGCCCGGATATACTCCAGATTGTGGTGGTCAGTCCAGATGAGAAAAGCGTGTTTAGCCCACTCAAGACACTGTCTCCATGCATTCAGAGCATTGACAACAACCAACAGCTCCCGGTCCCCCACATCATAATTTCGCTCCGCCGGGCTGAGCTTCTTCGAAAAGAAAGCACAGGGACGGAGCTTTGGTGGTGTGCCTGAGCGCTGAGAGAGCACGGCTCCTATCCCAGCCTTGGACGCGTCCACCTCCACTATGAACGCCAAAGAGGGATCCGGATGAGCCAGCACGGGAGCCGAGGTAAACAGAGCCTTCAGGTGACCAAAAGCCCTGTCTGCCTCAGCCGACCACTGCAGCAGCACCGGTCCCCCCTTCAGCAGTGAGGTAATGGGAGCTGCTACCTGACCAAAACCCCGGATAAACCTCCGGTAGTAGTTGGCAAACCCTACAAACCGCTGCACCTCCTTTACCGTGGTGGGGGTCGGCCAATTACGCACGGCTGAAATGCGGTCACTCTCCATCTCCACCCCTGAAGTAGAAATGCGGTACCCTAGGAAGGAGACGGACTGTTGGAAGAACAGACATTTCTCAGCCTTGACGCACAGGTCATGCTCCAACAGTCGACCAAGCACCCTGCACACCAGGGACACATGCTCGGCGCATGTAGCGGAGTATATCAGAATGTCGTCGCTATACACCACTACACCCTGCCCGTGCAGGTCCCAGAAAATCTCGTCAATAAAGGCCTGGAAAACTGATGGAGCATTCATCAACCCGTATGGCATGATGAGGTACTCATAGTGCCCTGAGGTGGTACTAAATGCCGTCTTCCACTCACCCCCCTCCCGGATACGCACCAGGTTGTAAGCGCTCCTGAGATCCAATTTTGTGAAGAAGCGCGCCCGTGCATTGACTCGATCGCACTGGCGATGAGAGGCAGCGGGTAGCTATACCTCACTGTGATCTGATTGATCCCTCAATAGTCAATACACGGGCGCAGACCCCCATCCTTCTTTTTCACAAAAAAGAAACTCGAGGAGGCAGGTGAAGTGGAGGGCCGAATGTATCCCTGCCCCAGGGATTCGGAGAAATATGTTTCCATAGCCGCCGTCTCCTCCTGTGACAGAGGATACACGTGACTCCTAGGAAGTGCTGCGTCCACCAGGAGATTTATTGCACAATCCCCCCGTCGATGGGGTGGTAATTTAGTCGCCCTCTTCTTAAAGAAGGTGAGAGGCAAATCGGCATATTCTGGGGGGATGCGCACGGTGGAGACCTGGTCTGGACTTTCCACCATAGTCGCACCGATGGAAACCCCCACACACCTCCCTAAGCACTCTCGTGACTACCCCTTGAGCGCCCTCTGGTCCAATTTGAGGGTGGTGTCTCGGCAAGCCAACTCTCAACGGACGTCCTCGCGCAGATTGCACCTGTAGTGATCGATCAGGGACCTGTCGTTCCATCCCGCGCTGGGGGCCAGGATCCGGAAGTCCAAGGTGAAATCCTGCGCACTCCTCGCCCCCTGCCTCAGGTGGAACAGACGTCCACCCTCAGGCGGGTAGTCGAACACTGCACGAAAGCGGCGGGTGAACTCTGCGTAATGATCCAACGCCGCATCTCCCTCACACCATACGGCATTGGCCCACTCCAGGGCTTTGCCTGAGAGGCAGGAGACGAGGGCGGACACACTCTCACGCCCCGAAGGAGCCGGGTGGACGGTCGCCAGGTAGAGCTCCAGTTGTAGTAGAAAACCCTGGCATCCGGCAGCCGTCCCCACATACTCCCTCGGGAGTGCGAGTCGAATCCCGCTGAGACCAGGGGAAAGAGGGGTGGACAGTGGGACCTGTTGTAGTGTGACTGGTGGAGGCGCTGAAAAACCTCCTCCTCTCTCCAAACGATCCATAGTCTGGAGCACGCAATCCATGGCAGTGCCCAGACGTTGGAACATGGTCGCGTGCTGCTGAACGCGCTCCTCCACTGGAACTGGGAGGGCGTCTGCTCCTGCTGACTCCATTCTTCATGTGAGTGATTCTGTAATGGGTCCTAGGTGTAGCTGGTGTAGAGAGTCAGGCGCAGGATAGCAGATATGAGTAAATCAACGTACTTTACTCAAAAGTCAAATATACAAAGTAACAAATACACGCACACCAATACAGACCGAAAATACAATAAACAAGCACTCACAAAAACCCATGGGGGAACAGAGGGTTAAATAATGAAACAGTAATTGTGGGATTGAAATCAGGTGTGTAAAACAAAGACAAAACAAATGGAAAATGAAAAGTGGATCGGCGGTGGCTTGAAGGCCGGTGACGTCGACCGCCGAACGCCGCCCGAACAAGGACAGGGACCGACTTCGGCGGAAGTCAGGACAGTTATTGACTGTACATTTGCTTATGTAGAACTCTGTGTTTTTGTTTTTGTCGCACTGCTTTGCTTTATCTTGGCCAGGTAAATTAGAACTTGTTCTCAACTGGCCTACCTGGTTAAATAAAGGTTAAATAAAAAAAATACATAATAAAATGTCTCTTTCTGTTCTGGTAAGATGTGTACAGATATCAATCTGACATGCACTCTGAACTTGGCCATTTGGTTGTGATCTATGGCATCATGGCAGGCTGTCTGAAGTCCTCTTCCCCTTGATTTAACGAAACAAAAACTCAAAATTATGTTTTCTTCCTCATCAGCCTCTGGCAGTGTGATTCATATCAGAAGGGTTTCAGCCAGTTGATGATGCTATGTGGAACAGCATCCATTAATCATGATGTATCTGGCAGGCTAGTGACAGTCACGCTGATCACCACACATCATTATCATAATCACATACCAACGCATGCACACACGGACTTACACACAAAGACATACACGCATGCAAACACTCAAACTCACACACACACACACATACGCACAGACCTACGTGCATGCAAGCACATAACAGTAATTGTATTCATTAGCTATTGGCAACATTTTCATCACACAAAAGAGCACATATAGTATCTCTGCAAAAATACTACTCCACTACTTCTCTCTGACTGATCAATGTTCTTCTTCCGTTAGTCATATGACACATTGGTTAGTTCATCTGTACATGAAGAACACACCAAACAACAGACAGACGTTAGACAACAGACAGTAAGCCATAAGCTGTGTGTGTTAAGTCTCCCCTCTAGCTAATCTCTAATAGACAGACTGACATACCAATGTGTTACTGTTGACGTGTTACTGTGTTTTCAGAGCACAGTGAAAGAAGCATGTAAAAACTGTTGCATTGTGTTACAGCCTTAAGGAACTCTGTCACGGCTTAAAGTGGGTGTGTGTAGTTGTGTGTGTGTGTTGTTTGGGTTGCGCTGATAGCAGGCCCTCTACAGCTTCATGGCCTGAGGCGTCAAAATGCTTGCTGGCTAGAGTGCATATGACCCATCAATATTTACACACACACACAACATCAACATGAAGTCAACGCAATCAACACACCACATAGAGTAACATACAGCATGTCATTCCTGGCTATATAGCAAGATTCTAGTTCTATTTATCTTTAGATCTTGCTGTTTTCTGTCTCTCTTTCTCCCTCGCTCCTTATTTCCTCTGGGTGTACTGTGTTGCAGATGAATGCTAAATATTGGTTTTTCTAAAGGAAAACCACTTCCTTGCTTTGTGTATGGAGGGTGTGTGTATTCATATTTGTGTGTGTGTGTGTGTGAGTCATGCTAGAAGAGGTAGGGTTTCTGAAGTGTACCCTGGTGGTTTGCGTTTTCTCCCAGTCCTTTGGGGCGGAAAGAAAAGAGGGTGAATGTCATGTCTGCAAGGCATCGTGGGTATGTGAGTTCTGTCTGAGTGAAGGCTGGCTGTATTGTGGTGGTTGTGTGTATGGCTGATACACTGTGTGCATATCTGTGCATATAGAACATCACTCCCCCCTGGTCTACAAGTACAAAAATAGATTTTGTGATTTCAGTTAAGCCTTTTGTCTGGAGGGGTGTTACAGTACATGATACATTGAATGGCCTTCAAATATCCCTCTCATCAATTATAACCATTATTATGTAAACAGCTCTCTATTCTTCTCAGGTCTGACACCTACTCTTAACACCCCCAACCCCCCAAAACACATACACACGCACGAGCACATGCACATTTCTAAACTAAAATCGGCACAGTGCTGACCTGTCTATGGACCACTCCACACACACTTATCACTTACACCCCCCCCCCCCTGTGAGTGTGTGACTGTGTGTGTGTGGACCCCCTGGTGTAAAGTCAAACAGAGACTAGGCTGATGAGCTGTTCTTCAGCCTGATAACTGTAGCCACTGATTGGTCCAGTTCTGCTCCCATGGAAATATTGTAACTACAGTACATATCACTCTGTTACCTATTCACACAGTACATATCACTCTGTTACCTATTCACACAGTACATATCACTCTGTTACCTATTCACACAGTACATATCACTCTGTTACCTATTCACACAGTACATATCACTCTGTTACCTATTCACACAGTACATATTGCTGGTCTGAAAAATACATACTGTGTTTGGCCTTGGACTTGTTTCTCTTCTGCCAGCCTTTCTCCCTGCCTCTCTCTTTTCATATCTGCCATCCTCTCTCTCTCTCCCTCTCTCTCGCTCTCTCTTTCTCTCTCTCTCTCTCTCTTTTTCTCTCTCTCTCTCTCTCTTTTTCTCGCTCTTTCTTTCTCTGAGTGCATGGCAGATTAGAGGCAGAGATCTCTTCTCCCTGAGACGTGTGCGGTTTGATCTTCAGAAAGTTAGATCTGGGGAGCGTGTGCATATGTCTGTACGTGTGTGTGTGTGTCCGTGTGTGCGCACAGTGTGTGTGTGATGTATCACTGTGTGTATTTGACCGCAGTATGAATATGTGTGTGATGTATCACTGTGTGTGCTTGCCCGCAGTATGAGTGTGTGTATAATGTATCAGTGTGTGCTTGCCCACAGTATTAGTGTGTGATGTATCACTGTGTGTGCTTGCCCACAGTATGAGTGTGTGTATAATATATCAGTGTGTGCTTGCCCGCAGTATGAGTGTGTGGGTGATGTATCACTGTGTGTGCTTGCCCGCAGTATGAGTGTGTGGGTGATGTATCACTGTGTGTGCTTGCCCGCAGTATGAGTGTGTGGGTGATGTATCACTGTGTGTGCTTGCCCGCAGTATGAGTGTGTGGGTGATGTATCACTGTGTGTGCTTGCCCGCAGTATGAGTGTGTGGGTGATGTATCACTGTGTGTGCTTGCCCGCAGTATGAGTGTGTGGGTGATGTATCACTGTGTGTGCTTGTCCGCAGTATGAGTGTGCGAGTGATGTATCACTGTGTGTGCTTGCCCGCAGTATGAGTGTGTGGGTGATGTGTCCATGTGAATGAGAGAGAGAGGAGGGAATATTCACGTTGGACTTCAAAGTACAGGTGAGAGCTGCATCAACTCCAGATCGGAGGTAAGTGTGGATCCAGAGAACAGAATATGCCAGGCAGTCTAAATGCTTTGGAACAGCTGTCTGTGCAGCCAACTCTGCTGCTAAAACAGCCCTAATAGTTATTTTGGGGGAGTTGGCAGTTATAGGTTCTGTGTGTTTATGTCTGTTTTGTTTGTATGTCCCTAGCTTATATGGAGTCATTATTTGTATTGTCTTTTGGGAACCAGATATGTGTGAATGCGTGTGTATGTTCTTTTTTGTCTGTGTATATATGTGTGTGTGGAGGGGAGGAGGGCAGGTAGTGGGTAGGTGGTGGGAGTAGTGGTTGGAGAAGTGAGACGTGTTCGTGTGTGTGTGTGTGTGTGTGTGTGTGTGTGTGTGTGTGTGTGTGTGTGTGTGTGTGTGTGTGTGTGTGTGTGTGTGTGTGTGTGTGTGTGTGTGTGTGTGTCTGTGCAGAGTGTTTTGAAGTGTAGAAGCGTTGCAGAGAGGAGCGTTGTTCAGGCATACTGTAGGAAGCCTTTGTTGCCTGATGAAACAGTCAGAGAAAAAGAGCTAAGAGCAGAGAGTTGGATAGAAAGACGGAGTGAACTGAAATAACCTGCTACAGTCTCCCAAGGATTGGAGCTGCTGCGTTTTGTAAAGACAGAAATGAAACCTCAGAAACTGACTAACTTTTCTGTTGGGTTCTACTGATGGGTTTCCAGAGAGAAGTGCAGTCATTTGAATCCATGCTAAAGAGACTGTTTACTTACAGCAAGGACCTGGGGAAGGGTGGCAAAGGAGAGGAGAGAAGAGGGGATGAATGTGCCAATTGAAACCTGCAGTGATTAGATGGCCAAGGTAGTATGAGGGCCAAGTTGGGAAATTAGCCAGGTGGGCGCTGCTGTGCCATAGGATCTATAGTGACCACAGGGAGTCAGGACATCAGGTATAAATCTCATCAGAAGGACAGGACTGGATTGTGGACAGGAGTAGAAGCAATTAAGCATTAATAAGGTCCAAACTTGAATACTCTGCAGTTAAATCAGAATGTTTACACTGTAATCCAAAATATAAGGACAAGTGTAGTTTTGCCTCAATATCCAATGGCAATATCCACCAGAGGAGCAGCTTGTGGGGTGTGTCAGTTTGATATGGTTGACAACTCACATGCAATGTAAGGGGGGAAGGTGGGAGGGGAGGGATGGGAAGGGGGGGGGCGAGGGGGGAGGGGGTTTGGAAGGGGGGTTGGTCTATTAACCTACATGGAATTGTTTTAAGAAGGTCATACCAAGGATCATTTTGATATTTGATTTAGAATTGTAAGACTCCTTGAATATGGAATTGTTTTAAGAAGGTCATACCAAGGAACATTTAGCTATTTGATTTTGAATTTTAAGACCCCTGGAAGCATAAAAATAATATATAAAACAATTATTTGATGAACAATTACTGTAGTGAATCTGTTATTCATTGCGTTTGTATGGGCTAATAGCAGTAAGGCCAAAAATACATTGCACAACAGATAGTCCCACCAAAAAATCTAAAGGAAGTTTGTTTTTTACATGCATTTAATCTTTTTAATTGTTTTACATTATGGCACTAAACAGTCTCTATATACACAGTACTTCCATTCGTTTTATAAACTGGTACCGGGGAACCTTCAGACGAGTCTTGTGAGGCCTGTGGGCATCCTAGAGTAAAACAACTTACATGTACTCTATGTGTTCGTGAGAGTCTCACCTTTCCACAGAGGGGACACTACAGACAGAAGTTGGCAGATAGGCTGTATCGACTTCAGACATGTCCCAAGACGCTTGTGGGGGCTATAGAGCAAAACAGAGAACACCATTGTGTTTGTGAGATTCTCAGCTTTCCACAGTGTTTAGGCATAATAGTTTGTAATAACTGTTCGGACACTACAGACGACCTGGTGAGAAGACCAATTTCCGGGATGTCTCATGGTGTGACAAACATCGCTCTAGCTCTGTCACCTTTCTTTCACAGATGCTGAAGTGCAACATAGGCGGATGTGGTGGATTGAGACACACCCAATGCAAAAAAACTAATATCTCTATCTTAAACTGACTGATTTTTATGGGGATTTGTTTATTATGCTAATTTGATTTGCGCGGCCTTAGGGGGTTTTAACCCGTACCTTAACCATTGAATGTATAATCCCATGACTCTGGATCAGAAGGTTTGTGTTCAATCCCATTGCTTGGGATAGGCTTTTAACCCTATCCCAAACCTAAACCGTTACCTTAACCATTCAGAATGAGTGCCTAAACATAATGTTTTAACCCTATAAATCCCATACGTTTCTCTGATGGGTCTTGCCAAGGCAGTGAGCCTTGCATCACCACTCGGAATACAAGAAGTTACATGTGTCCAAGATAATTACTAACAGGCTAAGAGACAAAGAGCTAATATTTTGTGATCAATGTCCTAGCATTAAATTATTGAGTTAACCTTGGCTCAGAGCTGCACAGATAGAGTCCAAGCATACATTATATGCTATGTGTAGTGTGAATAACATGACCATTAGACCACACATCAAATAATAATCATGCAATAAGAATACAATTATCAAATGGTACATACCAATGTCAAAAGATACAAAATATTGTTTGTCTAAAAGTAATTGCAAAATCACATTTGAAAACTCCATGTGAAAATCTCACTCTCACATGTGGAATTGCATTTGCACATATGTAAAACTTCCACATGTGAAAATCAAATTAGCAATTCAAGTTAGATTTCACATATGGAATTGCAAGTTCACATGTGGGGGTGAAATCGGGATTTTCGCCTGACGTGAAAAGGTGGTGTTAACATGTTGCAGTAGCAATGTTTCCACAAGTGGAATTGTGAATTCTACAATGCCATTCTGTAATTAGGTTACTTCGTCTACCTGATTACAAATATTCAACTGCGTTCAAAATAATGATTTATTATTTTTGAGCCATCCACTTGATTATTAATGTAACAGGGTGTTGTATGCATGGTGTTGCATTGATATACACTAGGGGGAGTCATTCAAAGTGTAACTTATGCAGTGGGGTGCATCTCTTCTTCATACGTTGGTCCGTGACCGTTGGAAGAAGCCGAGTGAAAAGAACAGAGAAAGAGAACTCTGTGTTTCCTTATTTCTTATCCTATTTTCCAGGTTGTACGCATGGTAACGTTTTCATAATCTAGAGATAACATGTTTAACTAAACTGTGTCCAGTTTCTGGTCATTTTGATGTATAATTTTTTTTTAATTCCCGGAGTGTAAAACGAGTGATATTTTCCCATTTACATGAGTGTATCCAAGCTAGGTACTGTAGCTAGCTAGCTAGCTCAATTTGACAACAAGATGGCATTTTGGAAGATTTATTATTTTGGTTCTTAAATAGTTTTATTTTTTACAAACAATGGCTCATATTGGGTGTATTTACATGTCTACATGGCATCACCGAGAGTTGGCACACCGGCCTAAAAGGGATTTTTATGTATTTGAAAATGTCTGAATGGGTTGGTTATTGGAATGATTGTAAACAGATACTTTTCTGCAAAGAGATGATTTTGAATTAAGAGTGTCAGTTTACTTTTTGTAATTTTTGTGCACTAGTCTTTTTTATCGTGATTAATCACATTATCTGAGTGTTCATAATACCCTGAAAACATCCAAAATACATATTACTATTCATGGGAGCTTGTTTATTATGGACATTGGTGTTAACCGTGCCCTTTACCCTCCTGTGATGGCATCACCGAGAGTTGGCACAGTATTAACGGGACACTACCTCATGTTGAGTTGGGTATAACCCAACCCTGTTTTCTACCATGTGTACATGGCTGTATCCCTTTATTGTATAGTTTGAAAGTAAAGGCAACTAATACTGAAACGTGTGGGGATAATCCTTGTAAAGTTACTACATCTTTTTGGTGATGAAGATAAAACTTAGAGGTCAGCTTGTATGTGACGTGACACTAGCTAGCTAAGAATCAGAGAGTTAGCCAGTTAGCTTCTTTTTTTGAGTGATGGAGAGCAGGAGCCACGGGAGGGAATCAGGCTCCTGCCATCATACCAGCAGGGATCAGACTGCATACATACACTGGAGAGACCCTACCATTGCTAGGGGCTCTAGAGTTGGACATTGCGTACAACAGCCAGGAAGCGAGAGCACGGATCCTGGTGGTGAAAGGGAATGGGCCTAGTCTACTAGGGCATGACTGGCTCAACAAAATAAAACTGAACTGGGATGAGATGAGATAAAACACACACAAGTGACTGTTGATGTCATTGAAAAGTACCCTAATGTTTTCAGAGATGAACTGGGCACGCTGCAGGGTACTGTTTGTGGATCCTCAAGCAGAGCCTAATATTTTCAAGCCCAGGACAGGATTTGCCCCGCGCAAGCTGACAAGTGCTGAGAAGGGGTATTCACAGTTAGACAAGGACGGTCTAGCCATAGTCTTTGCTGTAAAACATTTTCATCAGTATCTCTACGGTCATCATTTCACCATACACGCTGACCACAAGTCCCTGATGAGCCTTTTTAGTGAATCAATATGTATTCCTCCCAATGCTTCAGCAAGGACACAGCGCTGGGATATCACACTTTCAGCTTACCATCGTGTACAGAGCAGGTAAGGACAATGCAAACACAGATGCGCTCAGCCGTCTCCCGCTACCAGACAATTTTCCTAATGGAAAAATTGTCAAACTCACCTGTGAATGCCAAACAGATTAAACAGTGGACAGACCGGGATCCTATCCTGGCCCAAGTGAAAAGATTCCTTATGCAGGGTTGGCCTTCAGTCATAGAGGATGATGGACTGAGACCGTATGTAAAGCGTAAAACTAAGCTGAGTGTGCAAGATGACTGCATACTCTGGGGTCCAGAGTGGTCTTCCCACCCACTGGCCATTCACAAGTCATGGACGAGGTTCATGAGGCTCACCCGGGTGCCTCTCGGATGAAAAGTTTAGCCAGAGATTATATCTGGTGGCCTAACATAGATCAAGAAAACAAAGTGCCAGATCAACCAAAAGATGGCTCCGCCCGCACCACTACATCCGTGGGAGTGGCCTGACCGCCCATCGTCCAGGCTGTACATTGACTTGGCAGGCCCTTTTATGGGTCACATGTTTCTTGGCATGGTGGACACGCACTCCAAGTGGCTGGAGGCTCACATTATGAGCAACATCACAGCGACAACAACCATCGAGAAGCTAAGTCAGGTGTTTGCAACCCATGGTCTGCCTGACCTTCACTTGTGACTTGTTACAAGAATTCATGTTTCACACGGCTTCGAATGGCTTGGAGACACTGAAAGAGGTGCTGAAAAGGATGGGGGAACCATTCCAAACCAAGCTCTCTCGGTTCTTGTTCCAGTACTGCATCATGCCACAAACAACAACAGGACAGACTCCAGCTGAGATGCTGATGAACAGAGAGCCAAAAGCTCACCTGGACCTACCGCATCTGGACATCAAGGCATGAGTGGAATGAAAGCAGGAGAAACAAAAAGAGAGACATGACCACCACGCGAGGGAGAGACAGTTAAAACCAAATGACACTGTCTACATCCGCAACTTCACAAGCAGCCAACACTGGTTGCCAGGTATCCTTCTGAGTCAGAGTGGTCCAGTCTCCTTTGTGATCAAACTGACTGATAGTCGAGTCATACGCAGACACCAGGACCACATCCGCCTCCGCTATGACAAAGAAAATACAATGTTTTCAGACAAAACAGCTGTGGGTGGTAGTGCACAAGTTGAAACAGGATGACAAGTGTCTGAGGAACAGGGGCACTCAGTGGCTCCAGGAGAGGGTAATGGACTGTCTCTGACAAACCTACTCCTGTGCCCTCAGACCCAGCTCCACTGGGACATGTCTCAACTGTGTCTAGGGGGACACCAGGAGTACTGGCAGATCACAGCATAGTAACAAGACTCCTGACAGACTGACTCTATTGAGACTAGGAGACTCATGGTGTTAGTTTTTGAACAGCAGACTTAGTTGAAAGAAAAATGTATGTTATCATTGTTTGTTTACAAATGCAGTAGCACTAGCACAAGTTCTAAAGTGAAGAAAAGAAGAGGAAACACTGTTGTTGTTAACTTGTTGACTTGTATACTTAATGTCTTTTCAACTCAGGGGGATTGAAAATAATGGGGGAGAAGTGTTATAGTGTGGGCACTATATAAATAATTCCTACTGAATAGGTAGTGTACTTAACTGCAGTATGGTATTATTACTATTCATGGGAGCATGGTTATTATGCACACTGGTGTTGACCGTGACCTTTACCCTCCTGTGATGTCATTAATGGGACACTACCTCACGTTGAGTTGGGTATGTCGCTCTCCTGTTTTCTACCGTTTGCGCATGGCTGTACCCCTTTATTTTGTAGTTTGCAAGAAAAAGCAATAAACATTGAAACAGGTGTGGATAATCCTTGTAAAGTTACTACGATCACATTGTCTGAAAGCGTTCAAAATACACTGAAAACATCCTAAGAAACATAATATACAGATAAAAACAATGCGATGTCAACACAAGTTAAAAATAAGAAAAGTTTGCTTTATCAATTTACCTGATTTTGCTAAAAGTTACTTTTGGACAAAATCAAGACGTCAATATTGTTGTAATGCTTTTTATATAACAAAAATCGTAAATTACAGCTCAATTTGAGCAAATTCTGAATGTGGCGATTATGTGGCGATTAATCCCAGCAAATACCGCGATTAACTAGAGTAAATTTTTTGGGGGTCTGACCTATTGCATTGAAAGAGAAGTCCAGTGGTGCCACTCTGGGTCTAATGGTCAAGATGTTGACTTCTCACGTGGGAGACCCAGGTTCTTATCTCACCGGTTACAAAAGCATACACGTGAACCTTAGAATATCACATGTGAAATGTTGGGAACTGTGTCTGAGTCATGTACAAAACCCATGTCTGACTTGTGAATAATCAATATATTATTTGTTCATAAATATGGTCATACAAGGGTCCGAAAAGCACATATTTCTTTCTCATGTTTTTTAATGTAATTTTTAATGTTTTCTTGGGGAAGAGCAAACACAAACTACATGCGCGACACACACAAACATGAAAACACACAGACACACAAACACACAGACACTCGGGTGCACGTCTAATCGAGCATGCTGAAACAGCGGTTGTCCGATATGAGTGTTATGAGCCATGAGACACACACATGCTGACATACACACACACAAGATGGCATTCACACACAAAAAATGTTAGATACAAAACAGTGACAATGGAACATACACACAGACACATACACACCTACAATGACATACTGAGATATAATTCACAGCTTCATCTAGTTTAATTTTCATCGAAGTTTGACCTTACCATCGTCCAATTATCAATTGACCCCTGTTAAGGGAAAAAATTACTTATTGTATGTTTTTCAGATGGAAGTTTGAAGTTGTTTCTGCTTTCGAGGCAAACAGCCCACCCCCTAAAAAAAGGAATACTTTTAAAAAGTAATAGTCATTTTATCTCCCCCCACCCCCACTCCCCCTTCCTTTCATTTCCTACTTCTCTGCGTATGCGGCAGTAGAGAGAGGAATGAGAATAAATCCCCAGGTTTATCACTCTCAGCATGTGGCTGTTTAGGCTTTCAGAGGCAGAATTCAAATAGTCCTCTGGCTCAGACTCTGGGCTCCTATTGTTAGAGACTGTCACTGTGTTAACCCTCCTTCCCTCTCCTCTCCTCTCCTCTCCTCCTCTCCGCATCTCTCCTCCTCTCCTTCCCTCTCGTCTCCTCCTCTCCTCTCCTCATGATTTTGTTTCATGTCCTTGTCACTGAAACACTGCACCCTGCCAGAAAAACATAAACTATATTGTTTAAACTAAACGTCAAATAAAGGTATCTACTGATCTGTGTTGTGAGTGTGTTTCAGCAGGGAAGCATCAGGTTGAGAGAGTAGATATAGAGCAGGGCTGCATAGCCGGTGTTGGGATTCAAGTCGTGGTGAGGTGGAGAGAGCAGGTGAGGTGAAAGACGGTCACATAAAGATTAAACACAGTCATACCATCCATCAGAGAGAAAGAAGAGAGAGAGAGATGATGAGAGAGAGAGGGAAAGGGAGATAGGGATGAGAGGGCTTAGCACCAAAGACAGGCAAGATGGACTTAACATCTCCCCGGGGCAGTCAGAGAACAAGTATTCGTCATCTCCAGCTCCTTAGACTCTTCTGGGGTAGAATACCAAGAGCGGAGGTAACGTCCCAATTATCAGAGAGAGCTTCCTTTCCTCCATCAACATAGCTAGGTCATTGATGAAAGGGGAGAAAGGGAGGGAGAGAGAGAGAGAGAGATACCATTCAAGACTTTCTGAACAGTCTGCAACTACATTCCTAGTGGACACAGTAAGACAGTGAGGAAAATCATGGACAGGCTGTCTGAGTCTTGTGCCTGACATAAGTTACAGAGTGGTATGTAATGATCTAATCAGCCGTATATGTAGACGTGATGTAGAAGTGACAGAGATGACTGGGTTTCTAATGACTTGGCAGTCTACATAGCCATCCACACATTAACTATTCAACACAGAATAACCATTCATCTGGGACATTACGCTATAAGTCTAATATTTATTAGCTCTGATTACCAGATCCATATTTTAGATGTGACTATGTCTCATTCCTCTTAGTGCTTTAAATATTAAAATTAGTTCAGATGTGACACCAACTCTGATGAATCCAGACATACAGTACTGTACATCAGACAATTTACTTTTTTTCTGCGTCAAAGTATCAGTATTCAGCACAGTTGATATTTCTAGATTCCTCTTTCTCTCCCTCTCTCAACTTTTTAAAGGTTACAACCATTGTAAGGGCTTTTTGAAAATTAAACAATGTGTGTGCTCCTTCATGGCATTATCCAAATGGCGTTGACATTTTTTTTTTTATCAATTAATGAATCTAAGGGAATGAGCTAAAAGGTTTTATCATCAATCTCCATTTCCATTTCTATTGTCTGTGTTAGCACTGTGGGGAAAATGAAATCCTCAAGAGGGACGGAGCGGGGCATAGGATGGAGGCTGCTGCCAAAGAGAGAGATCAGTTTATTCTGTGAAAGTGGTTGTTTCTGTGCAGTTGGCTACTTGTGTGTGTGATTATGTGGGTGCGTGTGTATGCATACAGTATTTGAGCATGTATATGCATTTCAGTGTTTGTTTGTTTGTTTATGTGTTCTTGGTTCTAATGGAAGAGTGGTGTTTGAGGGTTTAAGAAGCTTCCCATGGGCAATGACCGTGCGTCAGCCTCCAGGAGCATGGGAACCTGGGTCCTCTCAGGACCTCCATTGGTGGATCAGTTCGCCTGCTGACCTTGTTCTACTCCAGCTGAGGAGAAGCCATTGATTCTTTGTTCAAACCAAAGGAAGCCACTTCTCCCCTGAAAACACAGAGATAGACCCCAATATCACCACACACAATGCCCAGTCTATTTCTTTCTGTCCTTCCTTTCTCTCTGTTTTTCCTTCTCTCTCTCTCTCTTTCCGTTTGGGAAATAAATGCAGCACCTAGCAAACACTGAGTAGCAAGATACTTGTTGGAGTGAAAAACATAGGACATCAGCAAGAGACTTGTTGGAGTGAAAAACATAGGACATCAGCAAGAGACTTGTTGAAGTGAAAAACATAGGACATCAGCAAGAGACTTGTTGAAGTGAAAAACATAGGACATCAGCAAGAGACTTGTTGGAGTGAAAAAGATAGGACATCAGCAAGAGACTTGTTGGAGTGAAAAAGATAGGACATCAGCAAGAGACTTGTTGTAGTGGAAAACATAGGACATCAGCAAGAGACTTGTTGGAGTGAAAAAGATAGGACATCAGCAAGAGACTTGTTGGAGTGAAAAACATAGGACATCAGCAAGAGACTTGTTGGAGTGGAAAAGATCAGCAAGGGAGAAACCTGTGCCTGCCATAAAGGTTCAGACCCATTTAGCTACTTACAGGGACACTACGTTTTTATAAACCCCCGTTACAATCCTTCAAATATATCGGACTTTAATTCAAAGCATCTTTGGCTCAAAGCAGACTTAATGAATATGAGGGTGTAATGGGTAACATGTGAGGGAAGAAAAAAGGTTGCCAGATGACGTGTGTAAAGAGTGGCCTTTTTCTATAAACAGACAATTTGATGCATTACTTCAATTAGGCCTGCTTTTGGGGTTGGCTGGTTCACAATCCATTAAACAATATGCAAATAGCTGTGTTTGTTTGGGGAGAAGGGGAGAGGATGGAGTGAAGGGGGAGGAGAGGAAGGAGGGATAGAGGGAAGAGAGGAGAATGCTGTATAATTGGCCATTCTGCTGCCCTCTGCTACTGGCTTAATAAGGCACACACACAAATGACTGTTTTCCATTTGCAATGTTAAACGCTCCTGAAATGCTAATTTGGTTTTATGGGTATTTATGATTATCTAGCTGTATGTGTATGTGCGAGCGAAACACATTTCTTTGTTTATTAGGTGTGTCAGTAGTAGAGAATCGAGGGGGGAACTTGACTGTATTCTTCAAATAGGTCTAATACAAACTGGCCCAACACATTCACATCAGATGGCTTTAACTGTGTTCATGTATCCCCATCCAAGTGTTAAGCTATGACCTATGACTTGGTCTAAAGGTATCTATTCTATTCTGTTGTCCACTCTGTTTAAGATAACTTTATCTTGAACTTGAACTCCAGTGATTCTCAAATTCTGGTCCCTGGGATGTTGCTCACACTTGTTAAATCTGTTGTTGGGTTCTCACCTTGATCTGTTGAAACCTGAACTCAGTGCATCCTGCAACATTACCGACCCACATTACTCACTGATACTAATGTAGCTCAGCCACCTGAATATGATAGGCCTCAATATAATAACAGCATATCTGAATATATATCTGAATAAATGGAGATGGGCCAGTCTGATGAATGCTTTTGTAAAGACAGATGTCATATAATGAGACTGGGTACTGAATACACGTAATAAATATGAAATAAATGCATTTCTATTGCCATGTGTCTGCCCCCTTCTCTCGCTCCCTCTCTCTCTCTCTCTTGCTCCCTCTCTCTCTCTCTCGCTCCATCCCTCACTATTATAAGCCCAGTTGGTTTTGTTCTTTTATCACCTCTTCGCTCTCTTGGTGACCTCTGGGTCTCATTTTCATGCTAAACTGCTGTTCATTGTCTAACGACGTGGCACCACATCAGTCAGACAGCCTGAATATGAATACAGTCTTTACAGAGAAAGAGAGGTTTTATATACATCCATCTCTTTTCTCTTCATCTCTCTCTCATAGAGCACCCCATTACTGCTAACCCTGCCCCTCCAACCAGACTCACGTGGAACCAGTCTGTGTGTGTGTGTGTGTGCGTGCATGTGCCTGTGCCTGTGTGTGTTGACCCCACATTAATTCATTACCTCAACTAACGAAGGCCAGGACTGACAACAGTGCTTCTCTGATATGCTAAACCAGGTCCAATCAGCAGCTGTTCTGTAGCCTACACACTCTGTCATCCTCAATGAGCCAGAGAGACCCTCTCAGCCATTATTCTAATGTTGTTCCAGACCAATAGGAAACCACTCATACTGTATTGTGGTGGGTGTTTTGTCTTCCTGAACAATGATCCGATGTGTGTTGGTCAAGAGGTGCATGGGTGAGAGGATACAGGTGTGGTAGTAGACAGACAATGGTATACATTTTAATTGAATGTAATTAATTCAGTCAGTGGATTGTTGTGGCCTTTTCACAAGGGCAGAGAGCTCAATACAACAGCTTGTCCAGGTACATATGAGTAAAAGTGGACACGTGACATTAGATGAGAGTTCTGAAGGCTACAGGCTTCCGTTTAGACACAGTTACCTCTAAACAATGCCTATACCAACAGCCAACCAGGCCTAATATGTCTGCACCACAACTTGATTTGATTCTGTCGCCCATTATTTGATTAGTACCTAGTACACAGTAGATACTCACATAGTCAAAACACACAAATACGCACAAATATCCTCTGTGAGCGGACCAAGTACATTGAGGCTGCTCTATAGCGGAAAGGTGGAATAAACGAGTCGGGAACAGGTTTTCTTACAATGAACAAAGTTCTCTATTGAGGTATTTATTTATTCTCAAACGATCCCACACAATCAAGGATGATCTCAAGGAAAACACAAATCTTCTTCTTTACAGGAACAAGGAACACAAGGTGAGTAACTTTTAACTTTAACATAAATTACGGGAGTGTCACCGCCTTAACTATCTGTTCGTGGAGAGCTCCCTTCAGGTGGTAGTGCGGATCCGTGGTTGCCATTCCCAAGAAGTAGTTTGTCCTCTTCTTCCTTCCGTCCGGTAAGTTCTCTCCTTTGGAGAAGCAATCACTCTTTTTTTTCCTCCAGTCTCCCCCACTGCCGGTTCCCTCCTCTCTCTTGTAAGGGGAAGAGAATAGGTCATTAGTACCGTTAGCTGTGCTTAATTGCCTCTGATCACCTTGACTCCCATGCCGGGCTGGGCTAATATCCATGGGACCAGCCTGCCCCCTGGAGGTCCTTCCACATATCTCCCCCCTCAGGACTGGACCGGAGGGCCGCGTCGGGACAGCATGTCCGCATTCCCGTTCCTCAATCCGGCCCTGTGGATGACATGGAAAGAGAATGGTTGTAATGCAAGAAACCATCTGGCTATTCTGTTGTTATCGTTTCTCTTACCGGCCATCAATGTGAGGGGAGCATGGTCAGTAACGAGGGCGAACCTACGCCCGAGTAGGTAGTACCGGAGCAACTCGAGGACCCACTTAATGGCTAGGGCCTCTTTCTCTATGGTAGCATATCTCCGTTCCCGATCACTGAGCTTTCTACTTATGCAGAGAATAGGCCTCTCTGCTTCGCCATCACCCTGAGCTAGGACGGCCCGAGCCCCGTATCTAAGGCGTCTACCTGCACAGTGAACTCTTGGGAGAAGTGAGGACTCTGCAGGACGGGATCAGAGCATAGGCTATCTTTTAGCAACTCGAAGGCGTCTTCCATCTCATCCTTCCACGCTACACGGTTTGGCAGGTATTTCTTGATGAGGTTTGTGAGGGGGGTGGCAATGGTTGCATATCCAGGGATGAAACGGCGATAATATCCCGTTATCCCAAGAAGGCTCGGACATTCCGCTTGGTCTGGGGCCGAGGCCAGTCTCGAATTGCCCTGGTCCTTTCTGCCTGTGGGTGTATTTTTCCATTCCCCATGGTATATCTCAGGAATTCCACTTCAGACCCAGGAAGATTTTTTTGGGATTGGCTGTCAGGAGGTGGCTATCCCAGTCCTCGCTGTGGATGACCACATCGTCTATGTACATCGCAGCGTACTCTTGATGGGGCCGCAGAAAGGCATCCATGAGGCATTGGAAAGTCGCTGCAGCACCATGCAGTCCAAAGGG
The DNA here is from genome assembly GCF_901001165.1 of Salmo trutta. NCBI lineage: Eukaryota > Metazoa > Chordata > Actinopteri > Salmoniformes > Salmonidae > Salmo > Salmo trutta. The sequence continues at coordinate 1,402,786 of NC_042963.1, read as the reverse complement.
AATCCTCACATACTGAAAAAGCCCCTCCGGTGTGGCAAAGGCAGTCTTTAGGCGGTCCTCCAAAGCCACCGGCACTTGCCAATATTACCTTCGTCAGATCCAGGAGTTCATCCACGCGGGGCATGGGATACGCATTGAACGCAGAGATGCCGTTTACGCCCCTAAAGTCATTGCAGAGCCTCATACTACCATCGGGTTTGGGGACCACGACTATGGGACTGGACCACTCGCTCATAGATGGCTCGATCACCCTCATCTTCAGCATCTCCCTTACCTCGTTCTTAGCGATGACTCAGTGTGCCTCAGGAATCCTGTAAGGCCGGATATGCACCTTCTTGCCGTGTTCGGTGTGGATATGGTGGAACAGGACATCTGTTTGTCCTGGGAAGGGAGAGAATACCCTGCCAAATTGCATAATCAGCTTGTCTAGCTGTCTCGACTGCTATGGCCATCAAAGCCACACCCTCCTCTCTTCCGTGGTACTTCTTCAGCAGGTTGATATGATAGAGTTGGACCTTCTTCCTCCTTTCAGGTTGCTTGATGCGGTAATTGACCGGGGTGAGAGCCTTTCCGTTACCTCGTAGGGTCTCTTCCACTGTGCCAGCAAGCGGTGTTCCATCACTTTCTCTCCCTGGGTGAACTCCCTGGGTGTCGCTGACTTATCGTAGGCCCGGCCTTGAGTCTGTTGAGCCTTCTCTATATGCTCCTTTACTATTGGCCAGACTGCCAACAGGCAGTCCCGCATCAGGGAAGCATGTTCTATCGTCAACCGGAATGGGCAGGGTTCGGCCTCCCAGGTTTCCTTGGCTAAGTCGAGGATCCCTCAACATGGTCTGCCATACAGCAAGTCGAACGGGGAAAACCCTGTGGACGCCTGGGGTACTTCTCGCAGGGCAAACATTAAGTGGGGTAGAAGCATGACCCAGTTTTTCCCATCTCTGGACACCACTCTTCTCAACATGCTTTGAATCATTTTGTTCAGGCATTCGCACAAACCGTCTGTCTGTGGGTGGAATATGCTTGTGCGTATCTGTTGAACCTGGCATAACCGACACAGGTCCTTCATCAACCGGGACATGAACGGGGTTCCCTGGTCAGTTAGGATCATCTTGGGAAGGTCCACCCGGGAGAACAGCATGAACAATTCCTTGGCGATTCCCTTTGACGACATGTTGCGAAGGGGTATGGCCTCAGGGAACTTGGTAGCATAATCTACGACAACCAGGACGTACTTGTGTCCTCTGGCAGTTTTCGGGAGGGGTCCCACGTGGTCCAAAGCTATGTGTTTGAAGGGGGTCTCTATAATGGGATGAGGAATCAAAGGATTGGACAGGTTTGGCCGTGGGGCCATACGCTGACATTGATCACACATCCAAACAATACCTGGCCACATCTCGGGTGACCTCGGGCCAATAGAGCCTCTGCATGATTCTGTCGATTGTTTTGTCCCGTGCCAGGTGTCCTCGTAGGATGTGGCAATGGGCTAGCTGTAGGACAATATCCATATATGGTCTAGGCACCATTAGTAATTCATGTTTTCCACCCTTTGTTGCACGACCCAATGCAAGTCTGATCCGTCAACATTTCTCCCGTCGATTACCTTCACCTTCTCATGGCATCCTGTAGGTCTGGGTCTCTCTGCTAAGCGGTGCCGAACTATCCCTTTAATTCTTGGGGCAGGTCGACCTCGGTAGAGGGGTGTGGAGGTTGTTCCCCATCCCCATCGGAGGTGCCCGAGAAGAATCCTTTCCAGGTTCCCTCCCCTGATGGGGCTTCAAATATATCCCGTGGCCCCTGGTCGCTCCTTCTTTCCTCCGTTGTGTATAACCCTTCACAGGTGTCTTCATCGGAGGTTTCCTGGAATAGCTGTCAGTGGCATTGGGTCTGTATTTCTTCCTCTGCTCCAGAGGACGAAGCAGAAGCTATGTTTCCTTGTAGGCTACTAGCTCGGGCTTGGATTTGTTTTTTTTTCTTTCTCTGCTTTCCTGTCCCCCTACGGTGGCCCGGACCTTGGCGTGTGATAGAGAGACCTGATCCCCATTATACGGTGCGTAAAGTCGTCTGCCGAAGCTCCTTATATAGGTGACAGTCTCCCCCGATCAATAATGGCACCTTCAGCTGGGGTACCTTCCCTGCCCTGACTGTACACCTTCCTTTCGGGTTGAGAATGGACTGACTCACGGTGGGGTAATGGTGGGTGTCTCCATGGATACAGGACACAGCTACTTTGTCTGGTAGCAGTGTTGCTGTGGTCACCATCTGCTCCTCCACTAATGTAACCATATTTCCGGAGTCGAGAATGGCTACCACGTCTTGTCCTTCTATACAAACTGGAATCTCTGGGGCTGGGACTATTTCTGCTAACCAACAGGGGTGATCCTGCTTTCTTGGACAGGGATGCATGGGGACGGGCAGCGATGACTCGGTGGCCGATGACTCGGTGGCCAAATCCTTTCTGGGATATTGTGGGGCGTAATGGTCCGGACACTGGCATTTATAGCACCGCCCCTGTTGTGTGGGTGATGACTTCTCCCACGTCCGGAGCGAGTCCGGTCATTTTGGTGGCGGACGTGCCGGGGTTAACTTCTCTGGAGGATGGCTTTCACTTCAGCAGTAATAAATGTATGAACTTCTTTGAGGAAAAGATCATGATCATTAGAAAGCAAATTACGGACTCCTCTTTAAATCTGGGTATTCCTCCAAAGCTCCATTGTCCTGAGTCTGCACAACTCTGCCAGGACCTAGGATCAAGGGAGATACTAAAGTGTTTTAGTACTATATCTCTTGACACAATGATGAAAATAATCATGGCCTCCAAACCCTCAAGCTGCATACTGGACCCTATTCCAACTAAACTACTGAAAGAGGTGCTTCCTGTGCTTGGCCCTCCTATGTTGAACATAATAAATGGCTCTCTATCCACCGGATGTGTACCAAGCTCACTAAAAGTGGCAGTAATAAAGCCTCTCTTGAAAAAGCCAAATCTTGACCCAGAAATTATAAAAAACTATCGGCCTATATCGAATCTTCCATTCCTCTCAAACATTTTAGAAAAAGCTGTTGCACAGCAACTCACTGCCTTCCTGAAGACAAACAATGTATACGAAATGCTTCAGTCTGGTTTTAGACCCCATCATAGCACTGAGACTGCACTTGTGAAGGTGGTAAATGACCTTTTAATGATGTCAGACCGAGGCTCTGCATCTGTCCTCGTGCTCCTAGATCTTAGTGCCGCTTTTGATACCATCGATCACCACATTCTTTTGGAGAGATTGGAAACCCAAATTGGTCTACATGGACAAGTTCTTGCCTGGTTTAGATCTTATCTGTCGGAAAGATATCAGTTTGTCTCTGTGAATGGTTTGTCCTCTGACAAATCAATTGTAAATTTCGGTGTTCCTCAAGGTTCCGTTTTAGGACCACTATTGTTTTCACTATACATTTTACCTCTTGGGGATGTCATTCGAAAACATAATGTTAAATTTCACTGCTATGCGGACGACACACAGCTGTACATTTCAATGAAACATGGTGAAGCCCCAAAATTGCCCTCGCCAGAAGCCTGTGTTTCAGACATAAGGAAGTGGATGGCTGCAAACTTTCTACTTTTAAACTCGGACAAAACAGAGATGCTTGTTCTAGGTCCCAAGAAACAAAGAGATCTTCTGTTGAATCTGACAATTAATCTGGATGGTTGTACAGTCGTCTCAAATAAAACTGTGAAGGACCTCGGCGTTACTCTGGACCCTGATCTCTCTTTTGAAGAACATATCAAGACTGTTTCAAGGACAGCTTTTTTCCATCTACGTAACATTGCAAAAATCAGAAACTTTCTGTCCAAAAATGACGCAGAAAAATGTATCCATGCTTTTGTTACTTCTAGGCTGGACTACTGCAATGCTCTACTTTCCGGCTACCCGGATAAAGCACTAAACAAACTTCAGTTAGTGCTAAATATGGCTGCTAGAATCCTGACTAGAACCAAAAAATTGGATCATATTACTCCAGTGCTAGCCTCCCTACACTGGCTTCCTGTTAAGGCAAGGGCTGATTTCAAGGTTTTACTGCTAACCTACAAAGCATTACATGGGTTTGCTCCTACCTACCTTTCCGATTTGGTCCTGCCGTACATACCTACACGTACGCTACGGTCACAAGACGCAGGCCTCCTAATTGTCCCTAGAAGTTCTAAGCAAACGGCTGGAGGTAGGGCTTTTTCCTATAGAGCTCCATTTTTATGGAATGGTCTGCCTACCCATGTGAGAGACGCAGACTCAGTCTCAACCTTTAAGTCTTTACTGAAGACTTATCTCTTCAGTAGGTCCTATGATTAAGTATAGTCTGGCCCAGGAGTGGGAAGGTGAACGGAAAGGCTGGAACAACGAACCGCCCTTGCTGTCTCTGCCTTGCCGGTTCCCCTCTTTCCACTGGGATTCTCTGCCTCTAACCCTATTACAGGGGCTGAGTCACTGGCTTACTGGTGTTCTTCCATGCCGTCCATGGGAGGGGTGCGTCACTTGAGTGGGTTGAGTCACTGACGTGATCATCCTGTCCGGGTTGCCCTTGAGTTTGTGCCGTGGGGGAGATCTTCGTGGGCTATACTCGGCCTTGTCTCAGGATGGTAAGTTGGTGGTTGAAGATATCCCTCTAGTGGTGTGGGGCTGTGCTTTGGCAAAGTGGGTGGGGTTATATCCTGCCTGTTTGGCCCTGTCCGGGGGTATCATCGGATGGGGCCACAGTGTCTTCTGATCCCTCCTGTCTCAGCCTCCAGTATTTATGCTGCAGTAGTTTATGTGTCGGGGGGCTAGGGTCAGTCTGTTACATCTGGAGTATTTCTCTTGTCTTATCCGGTGTCCTGTGTGAATTTAAATATGCTCTCTCTAATTCTCTCTTTCTCTCTTTCTTTCTTTCTTTCTCTCGGAGGACCTGAGCCCTAGGACCATGCCTCAGGACTACCTGGCATGATGACTCCTTGCTGTCCCCAGTCCACCTGGCCATGCTGCTGCTCCAGTTTCAACTGTTCTGCCTGCGGCTATGGAACCCTGACCTGTTCACCGGACGTGCTTGTTGCACCCTCAACAACTACTATGATTATTATTATTTGACCATGCTGGTCATTTATGAACATTTTGACATCTTGACCATGTTCTGTTATAATATCCACCCGGCACAGCCAGAAGAGGACTGGCCACCCCTCATAGCCTGGTTCCTCTCTAGGTTTCTTCCTAGGTTTTTGGCCTTTCTAGGGAGTTTTTCCTAGGGAGTTTTTCCTAGCCACCGTGCTTCTTTCACATGCATTGCTTGCTGTTTGGGGTTTTAGGCTGGGTTTCTGTACAGCACTTTGAGATTTCAGCTGATGTACAAAGGGCTATATAAATACATTTGATTTGATTTGATTTAGTGTCCCACCTCGCCAACAGCCAGTGAAATTGCAGGGCGCCAAATTCAAACAACAGAAATCTCATAATTAAAATTCCTCAAACATACAAGTATTATACACCATTTTAAAGATAAACGTCTTGTTTATCCAGCCACTGTGTCCGATTTCAAAAAGGCTTTACGGCGAAAGCACACCATGCGATTATGTTAGGTCAGCGCCTAGCCACAGAAAGCCATACAGCCATTTTCCAAAGAAGGAGAGGTGTCACAAAAGTCAGAAATAGCGTTAAAATTAATCACTTACCTTTGATGAGCTTCATCTGATGACACTCCCAGGTCTCCATGTTAAACAATAAATGTTTGTTTTGTTCGATAAAGTTCATCTTTATTTCCAAATACCTCCTTTTTGTTTGCGTGTTTAGTCCAGTAATCCAAATGTACAAAGCGCAAGCACAAAGTCCAGAAGAAAAGTCTAAAAAGTTCCATTACAGTTCGTAGAAACATGTCAAACATGTCAAATGTATATAATCAATCAAAAGGATGTTTTTATCATAAATCTTCAATAATATTCCAACCGGACAATTCCGTTGTCATTAGAAAGGAAAGGGAATGGAGCTCGGGCTTACGGCCGCGCGCGATAAACAACTAAAGGCTTTCAGCTGAGCCACTTACTGTGAGTGGTCTTATTCTCTCCCCTTTCACAATAGAAGCCTGAAACAACTTTCTAAAGACTGTTGACATCTAGTGGAAGCCTTAGGAAGTGCAATCTGACCCCATAGACACAGGATATTGGATAGGCAATCACTTCAAAAAACTACAAACCTCAGATTTCCCACTTCCTGGTTGGATTTTTCTCAGATTTTTGTCTGCCATATGAGTCCTGTTATACTCACAGACATTATTTTAACCGTTTTATATGCATATTCTAGCTTCTGGGCCTGAGAAACAGGTAGTTAACTCTGGGCACTCTTTTCATCCAAACTTCCCAATGCTGCCCCCTATCCCAAAGAAGTTAATCAGGGAATGGTCTTGGCAGAGTCCTCCCTTCCTACTACCATGTGTAGATCGGTACGTTTCCACGACCTGGGCTATGTCGTCGGCTGACAACGGGTTTGTTTGCCCCAAAACCCTTTTTAAGTCCATGGGTAATTCCCTTAAAATCTTGTCCACTACGAGAGTCTCTACGACATGTCCTACTCCCTTTCCGGGTTCCAGCCACTTTTTCGTTAGTCATATGAGTGCGAAGATCTGGGCACGCACGGGTTGGTCGGCCACATACAGTTGAAGTCGGAAGTTTACATACACTTAGGTTGGCATCATTAAAACTTGTTTTTCAATCACTCCACAAATTTCTTGTTAACAAACTATAGTTTTGGCAAGTCGGTTAGGACATCTGCTTTGTGCATGACACAAGTAATTTTTCAAACAATTGTTTACAGACAGATTATTTTACTTATATTTCACTGTATCACACTTCCAGTGGGTCAGAAGTTTACATACACCAAGTTGACTGTGCCTTTAAATAGCTTGAGAAATTCCAGAAAATGATGTCATGGCTTTAGATTTTGAGTCAATTGGAGGTGTACCTGTGGATGTATTTCAAGGCCTACCTTCAAACTCAGTGCCTCTTTGTTTGACATCATGGGAAAATCAAAAGAAATCAGCCAAGACCGCAGACAAAAAATTGTAGACCTCCACAAGTCTGGTTCATCCTTGGGAGCAAGTTCCAAACGCCTGAAGGTACCACATTCATCTGTACAAACAATAGTACGCAAGTATAAACACCATGGGATCACACAGCCGCCATCCCGCTCAGGAAGGAGATGCGTTCTGTCTCCTAGAGATGAACGTACTTTGGTGCGAATCAATCCCAGAACAACAGCAAAGGACCTTGTGAAGATGCTGGAGGAAACAGGTACAAAAGTATCTATATCCACAGTTAAACGAGTCCTATATCGACATAACCTGAAAGGCCGCTCAGCAAGGAAGAAGCCACTGCTCCAAAACCGTCATAAAAAAAGCCGTCCTTCGGTTTTCAACTGCACATGTGGACAAAGATCATACTTTTTTGGAGAAATGTCCTCTGGTCTGATGAAACAAAAATAGAACTGTTTGGCCATAATGACCAACATTATGTTTGGAGGAAAAAGGGGGAGGCTTGCAAGCCAAAGAACACCATCCCAACCATGAAGCACTGGGGTGGCAACAACATGTTGTGGGGGTGCTTTGCTGCAGGAGGGACTGGTGCACTTCACAAAATAGATGGCATCATGAGGTGGGAAAATTATGTGAATATATTGAAGCAACATCTCAAGACATCAGTCAGGAAGTTAAAGCTTGGTCACAAATGGGTCTTCCAAATGGACAATGACCCCAAGCTAGGATTCTACTAGGATTAAATGTCAGGAATTGTGAAAAACTGAGTTTAAATGTATTTGGCTAAGGTGTATGTAAACTTCCGACTTCAACTGTAGGTTAATTGATGGAACTTTATGGCTTTATCACGGAAGGTCAACTAGTACCAGGACGGAATCTCATTTTTTAGTCGCCCATAGTCAGAAGCTTCCCGGCTCCAGGTCATAGTAGGTTTCTTGGGCTATCCCGGTCAAAGAGGGGCTAACGCACTCGCCCATTCTGTGGGGTGCCGCTCTACCAAGGTGGCCGTCCTTTCGAACATCATGATGAAAGCCTCAATATCATCCTCCTTTGAGAGGCAAGGTAAGATGGCGTGAGCAGCCGCTCTTGGCTTCACTCTCGGTTCTTCTCGCCGGCTCAGCTGTTGTTGCATGAGTTCTTTGGTTGTCTGCTGTGCCGTGATCAACTGTTGTAGTAGAGCGTTATCCATCTTTCTTGAATGGTTCCTCTGTGTCTACAAGTAGATTTTCGTTTTCCTCACTTATCCTTGTGTAACTCGTCCACCAAATCCCTGCATTCTCCACCAATGTGAGCGGACCAAGTACTTTGAGGCTGCTCTAAAGCGGAAAGATGGAATAAACCAGTCGGGAGCGGGTTTTCTTACATTCAACAATGTTCTCTATTGAGGCATTTCTTTCTTCTGAAACGATCCCACACAATCAAGGATGATCTCACAAGGAAAACACAAAACCTTCTTCTTTACAGGAACAAGGAACACAAGGTGAGTAACTTTTAACTATAAAATAAGTTACGTGTGTGTCACCGCCTTAACTATCTGTTCGTGGAGAGCTCCCTTCGGGTGCTGGTACAGATCAGTGGTTGTCCTCATCTTCTCCCTTCCTGTCCGGTAAGTTCTCTCCTTTGGAGAAGCAATCACTCTTTTTTCCTCCAGTCTCCCCCACTGCCGGTTCCCTCCTCTCTCTTGTAGGGGGAAGAGAATAGGTCATTAGTACTGTCAGCTCTGCTTAATTCCCTCTGATCACCTTGACTCACATGCCGGGCTGGGCTATTATTCGTGGGACCAGCCTGCCCCCTGGTGGTCCTTCCACACCTCATATGCAGCTTTTATCCATTCCATTTTTGCCTAATTTACCACAGCTATGGAAAAACGGCAACAATTTCAGCCGCATCTCTTTATTCCAGTTCAGTGAGCTTTTAAACAATTTAGCTAGAACTTTAAATACCGTGCTGGTCATTTGCATGTGTTTTCCCTCTGAGGCCCTCTGACAATAATGTTGTGTGTGTGTGTTGTAAATTGTTGTCAAATAATATATTACTCCGTTGTTTCTATGTCATTACACAAAATTAGATAATCAAGGTTGGAGACGGTACTGGTCTGGATGATGAATTCTGTGTCCGTTTTGTTTTACATCCTTATGTTTATGTCATGATCACATACAATATATCAGTGTGTCTATATCTACGGTTATGATGCCTGGTTATATTATCCTAGAACTTAGCTCAGCGATAACTTGTATCCATCATGTCCTCCACTTCACCTAGCTCTGAGCCAAAAACATCAGTGTTTAGCAGCACTGCACAGCTTCAGTCCTGCTGATTTTCATCTTCGCCTTTTTAAAACTAACTGATTTCTACAAGGAAAATCAGGTGTTTGAACTCTACAACCAATCAGTAATATTAATCGACTCAGTGCCGGTGAGAAAAAAATGCTGTGAAAGGCAGACAGGGGTCTGAGACAAATAACAGATACAACACAGTCCTCTAGTGGTGTCTTGGCAGAACAGTCTCAGCGTCACTGCCTGTACCTGCAGTAACAACTTTATACAGGAGAGGGCTTCAACAGCGGGCTGATACAGTGGTCTATGAACAGATAGATAGAAAAGAAGACAGATGGATCTCAGCAGCCTTCAAAACCCCGGCAGAGCACTTCAATAAGAAGTATTTTACAGATCATCTCTTTACTCACTAAGTGTGTGGTGACAGTAGAGAGAAGCCCGTGAAACAGACCAGACAGTGGTAATTGAGAATGAACAGATACCCGGTACAGTAGTAGTAGCTTATTGGGCCCCAGTACTAACCGTGTGATGACAGTATGAACTTAGTCCCTGTGCCGTACAGCCGGTCTGCTGTCATCAGACGTGGTCAGTGACTAACGAGAGGAAGAAAAGAACAGTAGAGTTAACAGAAGAGAGCTGTGAGGGTTCAAGTCCAGACTCTCCAGGGTGTCCTATATGTAGAAGAGACCCAGAGAGGGACTAACCCCTGGAGCTACAGCCCCAGCTTGCCTATCACCAACCTGGGTAAAGGAGGAAGGGAGAGGAGACTTACAGCCCCGGCTTACCTATCACTATCACTAACCTGGGGAAAGGAGAGGGTAGAGGAGACCTATAGTCCCAGCTTGCCTATTACTAACCTGGGGAGAGTAGGGGGTAGAGGTGACCTACGCCACGTAAATATACACAGGAACTGATGACATGCACCTCTTGTCCTCTCTCTGTCTTTGTGCTCCTGTCTTTCTCTTCTCATCTCGCCTTGCCTCTTTTTGTCTTGCCTATCTCTCTGTGACCAACTTTCAGGTAACTATTTAAGTACATCTTCACTTCACAGGTGTGTCTGCAATGTATTTACAGTATGAAAAGCCCTCTCTTCTAGTCACTCCTCTCAGCACTATGAACCCCAGCTCCCTTATTGTATCTCTCGCTTCATTAGCTCTTCAGCTTCCTTTCTTTTCATTCTCACTCTGATTTTCCTCTCCACTTCAATGTTTTGCCAAATTAATTTCAGGCTGTGTGTGTATCAGAGCTGTAATATTTATGTTAATTACTAGGTCAGCCTAGGCGAAGCTACACTTGTTTCTGGTGAGTTATACATTACACATTATACATTACATTCTGCAGCTCTACTTATCAAACATCATTATAGTAATTAGCTCTGCCCTCAAGCATCACATTTTGTTTTGCATAAGTGCCAAACATGTAATCAGGAATTATATTAGAGAAAAGTTGCAAAACAATCAGCACGCATTTCAACTATCAGAGTATGATGGATGACAGGGTTTATATAGTCCACAGAATAGAAAGAAAAACAACATTATCATGTTCAATTATTATCAAATGTCAATTGATATCAGTGGCGGTCAGTATTGTTTAAGATGGGGAAGGCCTTATTTCTATTACAGCATATTGGATGAATGTAACGTTGATAGATTTAGGCTACTACATGATACTTGCATTTTCCCTGTACCTATCATGAGGTTGCTACAACCTAGCCTATGAAGGAAAGTTTACAACGTAGGTGCACACAGGTCGAGAGAAAAATTTGAGGTGACAGGCAGTGATACATTCCATTCCGCCTTGCACCCTTCTTGCCTGCATCTAGCTGATCTAGGGTGTAGATCATTAGTCCAACAGTTGCAAACAAGAGTCTCTATTGGATAAATTTAGGTATGTTTATCCTCGTTTCGTTCCGTCTGCTTCCGTTTAAGATTTTTTTTAAACAGAATTGGCAGAATGAATACACGCCTGATCACACGTAAACACAGTTCACTTTCATAGCAGCCAAACCATATCATAACAGCTACACACAGCCTACATCGTTATCACCATATTAGCCAAAATAACATCATAGTCAACATAGCTAATAGAACTAACACGTTAGTAAACCCACTACAATCATGCAGTACAGTGTACAGTCAGTAAGCAGTTTAGCAGTTACACCGGTGTGTAACGTTAGTAAACCCACTACAATCATGCAGTACAGTGTACAGTCAGTAAGCAGTTTAGCAGTTCCACCGGTGTGCACACTAACGTGTGGCAATAAATTAGTAAAACCAATAGCTTACCTTGACTTGAGTTCCAGTGTTGTGTTGGATAGTCATAACCAGCTAGCTAACATAGCTGTTTGAGCCAGGTGCTTGAGTAGGCTAAACCTAGCTAGCTGCATTTGTTAGCTAATACAAAAAATATATGAAATATAGCTATCTTTCTCTCTCTCTCTCTCTCTCTCTCTCGCGCTTCTCCTTCATTTTTGATCAAAACTGTTCAACTACTGTCTGTCTCTCTCTTTGAGTCAACTACTCACCACATGTTATGCATTGCAGTGCTAGCTAGCTGTAGCTTATGCTTTCAGTACTAGATTCATTCTTTGATCCTTTGATTGGGTGGACAACATGTCAGTTCATGCTGCAAGAGCTCTGATAGGTTGGAGGACGTCCTCCGGAAGTTCTCATAATTATTGTTCAAGTCTATGGAAAGGGTTGAGAATGATGAGCCTCCTAGGTTTTGTATTGAAGGCAATGTACTCTGAGGAGGATGGAAACTAGCTGTCCTCTGGCTACACCATGGTGCTACCCTACAGAGTTCTATTGAGGCTACTGTAGACCTTCATTGTAAAACAGAGTGTTTTAATCAATTATTTGGTGACGTGAATATATTAGAAAGGATCACTTTTGAAATATTTCACTATTTTTATGAAATCCACTGAGGAGGATGGTCCTCCCCTTCCTCCTCTGAGGAGCCTCTACTGATGCATACAGTATGTAGTGAGATGGCTAATTAGCATCACACAATGAAATTGCCTTCCTGAGACCAAATGCCTTGTTCTTAATAGTGCTTTGTGGATGGAGTATGTACACAAGTTCAAATCCTGAGTAAGCCGTGAGAGGAATGGACTGTGTTACATGTGTCTGTTGAGTTCCTGTATGTCTCCTAGTAGACTCTGTGTGGATGAGGAACCTGTGGATGGCCATTATAAATGTACTGACCTTCTAACAGCGTTTCAGTCCTTGCTTTCAATTTCACACTCAATAGCTTCCATGTGCTGGAGCATAATTGGATCGCAGCATGAGGGAGTGTGTTTGTGTGTGTGTGTGTGTGTGTGCAAGTGTGTGTGGGACCCTGCTGCTTCACTGTCAATGAGACACTTAATAAAACCCAGTAATGCCTTCAGCGTCAGTTTGTTAAGAACAGCACTGTACTTCACCCTCTTAAACACACACTTCACCCTCTTAAACGCACACTTCACCCTCTTAAACGCACACTTCACCCTCTTAAACGCACACATCACCCTCTTAAACGCACACTTCACCATCTTAAACGCACACTTCACCCTCTTAAACACACACACTTCACCCTCTTAAACGCACACTTCACCCTCTTAAACGCACACTTCACCCTCTTAAACGCACACTTCACCCTCTTAAACGCACACTTCACCCTCTTAAACACACAACTCACCCTCTTAAACGCACACTTCACCCTCTTAAACGCACACTTCACCCTCTTAAACACACACTTCACCCTCTTAAACGCACACTTCACCCTCTTAAACGCACACTTCACCCTCTTAAAAACACACTTCACCCTCTTAAAAACACACTTCACCCTCTTAAACACACACTTCACCCTCTTAAACGCACACCTCACCCTCTTAAAAACACACTTCACCCTCTTAAACGCACACTTCACCCTCTTAAACGCACACTGCACCCTCTTAAACGCACACTTCACCCTCTTAAAAACACACTTCACCCTCTTAAACGCACACTTCACCCTCTTAAACGCACACTGCACCCTCTTAAACGCACACTGCACCCTCTTAAACGCACACTGCACCCTCTTAAACGCACACTTCACCCTCTTAAACGCACACTGCACCCTCTTAAACGCACACTTCACCCTCTTAAACGCACACATCACCCTCTTAAACGCACACTTCACCATCTTAAACGCACACTTCACCCTCTTAAACACACACACTTCACCCTCTTAAACGCACACTTCACCCTCTTAAACGCACACTTCACCCTCTTAAACGCACACTTCACCCTCTTAAACGCACACTTCACCCTCTTAAACACACAACTCACCCTCTTAAACGCACACTTCACCCTCTTAAACGCACACTTCACCCTCTTAAAACACACACTTCACCCTCTTAAACGCACACTTCACCCTCTTAAACGCACACTTCACCCTCTTAAAAACACACTTCACCCTCTTAAAAACACACTTCACCCTCTTAAACACACACTTCACCCTCTTAAACGCACACCTCACCCTCTTAAAAACACACTTCACCCTCTTAAACGCACACTTCACCCTCTTAAACGCACACTGCACCCTCTTAAACGCACACTTCACCCCTCTTAAAAACACACTTCACCCTCTTAAACGCACACTTCACCCTCTTAAACGCACACTGCACCCTCTTAAACGCACACTTCACCCTCTTAAAAACACACTTCACCCTCTTAAACGCACACTTCACCCTCTTAGACGCACACTGCACCCTCTTAAACGCACACTGCACCCTCTTAAACGCACACTGCACCCTCTTAAACGCACACTTCACCCTCTTAAACGCACACTTCACCCTCTTAAACGCACACTTCACCCTCTTAAATGCACACTTCACCCTCTTAAACACACACTTCACCCTCTTAAATGCACACTTCATCCTCTTAAACGCACACTTCACCCTCTTAAACGCACACTTCACCCTCTTAAACGCACACTTCACCCTCTTAAACGCACACTGCACCCTCTTAAACGCACACTTCACCCTCTTAAACGCACACTTCACCCTCTTAAACGCACACTTCACCCTCTTAAACGCACACTTCACCCTCTTAAAAACACACTTCACCCTCTTAAAAACACACTTCACCCTCTTAAACGCACACTTCACCCTCTTAAACGCACACTTCACCCTCTTAAACACACACTTCACCCTCTTAAACACACACTTCACCCTCTTAAACGCACACTTCACCCTCTTAAACGCACACTTCACCCTCTTAAATGCACACTTCACCCTCTTAAACACACACTTCACCCTCTTAAATGCACACTTCACCCTCTTAAACGCACACTTCACCCTCTTAAATGCACACTTCACCGCACACTTCACCCTCTTAAACGCACACCTCACCCTCTTAAAAACACACTTCACCCTCTTAAACGCACACTTCACCCTCTTAAACGCACACTGCACCCTCTTAAACGCACACTGCACCCTCTTAAACGCACACTGCACCCTCTTAAACGCACACTTCACCCTCTTAAACGCACACTTCACCCTCTTAAACGCACACTTCACCCTCTTAAATGCACACTTCACCCTCTTAAACACACACTTCACCCTCTTAAATGCACACTTCATCCTCTTAAACGCACACTTCACCCTCTTAAACGCACACTTCACCCTCTTAAACGCACACTTCACCCTCTTAAACGCACACTGCACCCTCTTAAACGCACACTTCACCCTCTTAAACGCACACTTCACCCTCTTAAACGCACACTTCACCCTCTTAAACGCACACTTCACCCTCTTAAAAACACACTTCACCCTCTTAAAAACACACTTCACCCTCTTAAACGCACACTTCACCCTCTTAAACGCACACTTCACCCTCTTAAACACACACTTCACCCTCTTAAACACACACTTCACCCTCTTAAACGCACACTTCACCCTCTTAAACGCACACTTCACCCTCTTAAATGCACACTTCACCCTCTTAAACACACACTTCACCCTCTTAAATGCACACTTCACCCTCTTAAACGCACACTTCACCCTCTTAAATGCACACTTCACCGCACACTTCACCCTCTTAAACGCACACTTCACCCTCTTAAATGCACACTTCACCCTCTTAAATAAACGCACACTTCACCCTCTTAAACGCACACTTCACCCTCTTAAATGCACACTTCACCCTCTTAAACGCACACTTCACCCTCTTAAACACACACTTCACCCTCTTAAACACACACTTCACCCTCTTAAATACACACTTCACCCTCTTAAACTCACACTTCACCTTCACAGCTTTGTATCATCTCCTAAAACAAATCTGACTTGAATAGCAGAAACCGCAGCACAGAGACAATTGAATTTCAAAACAACATCAGAACACTGTCAAGGCTGTGGTTTCGTCATTGAGTTATTGCTCCGATTAATTAATAAAAAAATAACCTCTGTTTTTTATAGATATGTAGTTTGCAGGCCTGATGCAATTCGGGCCTGTCTTTTACACCTACATATGCCCGACAGTCCCCACACAGTAGCGCACCCATAGCTGACATTCTCAAGACAAATTGGTCCTAATTGCCTACAGGTGTGTGAATGAGTGAGTGAGTGGGCATTGTAGAGTGTTTGAGAGACAATTGTGCCTTGGGTTCGAGAGAAGTAACAAACTGTGCTGTGGTTGTGAGTGGAGCTCTGCAGTTCAGAAGCCGGATAGTAGGGACTGGGGAAAGGGAGCCAGTCCAGGTGCATGTAACTGACGAAGCTTAGAAAGAGCTTGTACCAATCACTGCTCCCTCTACGATTTTTGTACTGTAGACATTTAGCCAATACCGTTTACGTGTATTAACAGTGCTTCCCAGATTGGAGTGCCAACCAAATAATTCCATTAGTCAGACCTCTTGTTCCTCTGCTTTAATCTTGTGGAAATGTCTGTGTCTCCCCCTCTAGTCGGCCACCGCCGCAGTTGATCCGGCACGCACTGTGTCCTGGGTGGGACTTCCCGCATTCCATTCACTGCTCCCATTTCGGTGTTCTGGTGGGGGCCATTTTCTCACCAGGTGTTTCTTTTGTGATATAATTTTGGACCACTCACTTTGGGCAAAATCTGATCTGAGTGTTTAGACAGAGGTCAAATATGGAGGATTGGATTCATATCCACATACGGAGGTGGTATAAATCGGAAGTCAAAAGTTCCATGTGTTTTTTTTTTCTGTTTACACATTAGGGAATTGATCTGAATGGTTTCAGATATACAGAAATTTAGCAAAATATCTGATCCTCTTGACTATATAGGTCACACAATACTGTCAGTCTCCCTCAATCAGTGGCAGAGAGCAACATCTCTGTCTCTGCCCATAAACAACTGGACTCACTCATATCTTTGGACTTGTGGGATGGTGTGCAGGCCCAAAATGAGTGGTCCTTCGAGCTGGATTTTTGACTTTGCTGACAGTATGGCGGCCCACGCCTGCCTACTATGCAGCATGGACACTATGGCCCCTCTCCTCCACCTTTGGGATCCTACTCAGAACCAGGTGTGGCTGCAGTAACACTTCAATGTGTGGACTGCCAGGGAGTCACAGTGCTGCATCCATCGTATGGGTTTCCCTTTTTCAGTGGAGTACAGGAAGCACGTATGGCTCATATGAAGCAGAATATAGAGTTTTCATCTTGAAACGGCAGATCAGATCCCCGGCTTCCTCCAGTCAGGGGAGCCCTCTCTGACAGGTTGCAGTGGAAGACAAGGGACAGTAGCATTGAGTTCACATGCTGTGGAGTCTGGGGGAACCCTCTCCTATGTCTTTGTAGTGAGACTATGTTGCTGAATGGTATTGATGGTGCTTTGCAGTGTCATTGTGATGTGGGGTTTTGTCACTGGTCGGCTGTTGTAGGTATGGAGATGTGGAGTGTTGTAGGATTTGGAATTATGTCTCTTTCCCAAGGATGGAAGTTATTCTAATATTATCCTTACAGGCCAGCTTGATGTGCTCTGAGTGGGTGATGAGGTGATGAGGTCACCACTTGTGATGTCCTTAAAGGCCGCACGGCAGAACACTCACGAAAGCACGGACACATACTCAACCTCATACGGCTGCTTTGATCTCTGTTTCAGAGTGACTGATATTTACATTTGCATTAATGAAAGCTGGGGACGTGAGGAACATGTTTAAATATACACACGCAATAGAGATGTAATATACACACAAACTGGGAGGATATAGTCTATGAAGAGGGGTTGCCAGGTGTCCAGGATTATAGAGAGAGAGAGTGCATAAACATTCAAGAATAACAGCTATGTATGGTGGAGCATCACAGAAGACTAAAACACTGTGTGCATGTGTTTTGTGTCACTCACTCTCACATCTAGTGATTGATCACCTCCCCACGGCATGCATTATCTCTCTCTCTCTCTCTCTCTCTCTCTCTCTCTCTCCCTCTTTCTCTCGACTTACCCTCTTTTTAATGTCATGCATCCTGTGAAGAGTGGTGTGATTAACACTGGGCCGAAGTCATCAGTTAACTGACTGTACTTCTAACAGACCAGACTGAAGTCTCCTGAGGCCACAGGTGGTCAGCGCCCGGGGGAGAGGCTGGGGGACAGAGATTGTGTTAGAGGGGACTGGGGGACAGAGATTGGGGAGAGAGAGGGATGTCTGGGGGAGCGAGATTGGGGTAGAGATGGAGAGGGCTGGGGGACAGAGGACTAGGGCACAGAGATTGGGGGAAAAGACTGGGGCACAAGAGATTGTGTCACGCCCTGACCATAGAGAGCCATTGTTTTTCTATGGTGAAGTAGGTCAGGGTGTGACTGGGGGGTATTCTAGTTTATTATTTCTATGTGGGGTTCTAGGCTATTATTTCTATGTTGGTAATTTATATGATTCCCAATTAGAGGCAGCTGGTAATCGTTGTCTCTAATTGGGGATCATATTTAAGCAGTTATTTTTCCCACCTGTGTTTGTGGGATCTTGTTTTGTGTAGGTGCCTATTTGCACTTCACTGCCTTCACGGTTCGTTTGTTCATTTATTGTTTTTGTATTTTGCTAAGTTTCACATTATAATAAAGATGTGGAACGCTACTCACGCTGCGCCTTGGTCCAATTATTACGACGATCGTGACAGATTGGGGTACACAGTGGGAGATGGCTGCTGGAGGAGAGGCAGACATTGTAAAACAGTCTAAGAATCCCAGACATAATGTAACATAAATATACAGATCCTGATCTAACGTAAATATATTGATTCTGAAGATACATATATTGATTATAATCTAAGACAAATATATTGATCCTTATTGGCCTCTAGGGATTCTCAGATGTCAGACATTGGAGGCTATTTCCCTTTTAAATAAACAAACATTGAAAATCTCCCTCTCTCCCTCTCTCTCTCTCTCTCTCTCTCTCTCTCTCTCTGTGTGCAATCAATAATTGGGGTTCTCCTGTTCTAACTACCATCTGGTATTAGTTTCTGTTTCACCCTAAACGCTGATCTAATTAACCATCCCAAGGAAAAATACTTTTAGATTTACATCAAGCTGCACAAATGAATGTAATGAATGAGATGGTGAAGCGTAGACTGAACCGTGTGAGTCTACGAGAGTCTACGAACCTCACACAGACACAACTAATGACCAGCCAAGGAAAATAAAGAGCAGAGACTGGATTTCATTTATCCAACTTTACTGTTGTCTCTCACTCTCTCTCTCTTTCTTTCTTTCTTTCTTTCTTTCTTTCTTTCTTTCTTTCTTTCTCTCTCTCACAGGTTAACCTGTGTGGTTATGTGTGTCAGAGAGTCAAGCTACAGACTGACCCAGACTCCCTAGGTGTCCAGAGCCATAGCCGTTAATAAGACATGTGTTCACAACCGTTGATAATAATAGATTACTGCATTCACCACCGGAGTGGATATGAAACATACAAACTTGACCACATGCAGGGATTACTCCATAACACTATAAAAATCTCTATTGTCCTCACATGTACCTCTCTGTACACCTGTATTCTTCTGAATAATCAGGCAGATCATGGTTTAGTATTGCTTTCCTTAGGCCTTGC